>NW_027315811.1:0-42500 GCF_026437365.1 Eucyclogobius newberryi | reverse complement strand
AGGGTTGGGCCTGGTTAGTACTTGGATGGGAGACCGCCTGGGAATACCAGGTGCTGTGAGCATTTTCACACTTTTTCACCTGTCAAAAAAAAAAAAAAAAAAAAAAAGAAGAAGTTTTTCATTGAGATATCCCAATTTTGACCGAGCAAGTGGCGTGAAGGTACTCTTCACGAAAAGACAGTGTTTGATGCAAAAAAAGCAATTTATACGAGTTTTGACCTGGAACATTTCGCTCACGGCCATACCACCCTGGACCCGCCCGATCTCGTCTGATCTCGGAAGCCAAGCAGGGTTGGGCCTGTTTAGTACTTGGATGGGAGACCGCCTGGGAATACCTGGTGCTGTGAGCATTTTCATACTTTTTCACCTGTCAAAAAAAAAAAAAAAAAAAAAAAAGAAGTTTTTCATTGAGATATCCCAATTTTGACCGAGCAAGTGGCGTGAAGCTACTCTTCACGAAAAGACAGTGTTTGATATAAAAAAGGCCGTTTTGACCTGGAACATTTCGCTCACGGCCATACCACCCTGGACCAGCCCGATCTCGTCTGATCTCGGAAGCCAAGCAGGGTTGGGCCTGGTTAGTACTTGGATGGGAGACCGCCTGGGAATACCAGGTGCTGTGAGCATTTTCACACTTTTTCACCTGTCAAAAAAAAAAAAAAAAGAAGTTTTTCATTGAGATATCCCAATTTTGACCGAGCAAGTGGCGTGAAGGTACTCTTCACGAAAAGACAGTGTTTGATGCAAAAAAAGCAATTTATACGAGTTTTGACCTGGAACATTTCGCTCACGGCCATACCACCCTGGACCAGCCCGATCTCGTCTGATCTCGGAAGCCAAGCAGGGTTGGGCCTGGTTAGTACTTGGATGGGAGACCGCCTGGGAATACCAGGTGCTGTGAGCATTTTCACACTTTTTCACCTGTCAAAAAAAAAAAAAAAAGAAGTTTTTCATTGAGATATCCCAATTTTGACCGAGCAAGTGGCGTGAAGGTACTCTTCACGAAAAGACAGTGTTTGATATAAAAAAGGCCGTTTTGACCTGGAACATTTCGCTCACGGCCATACCACCCTGGACCAGCCCGATCTCGTCTGATCTCGGAAGCCAAGCAGGGTTGGGCCTGGTTAGTACTTGGATGGGAGACCGCCTGGGAATACCAGGTGCTGTGAGCATTTTCATACTTTTTCACCTGTCAAAAAAAAAAAAAAAAAAAAAAAGAAGTTTTTCATTGAGATATCCCAATTTTGACCGAGCAAGTGGCGTGAAGGTACTCTTCAGGAAAAGACAGTGTTTGATGCAAAAAAAGCAATTTATACGAGTTTTGACCTGGAACATTTCGCTCACGGCCATACCACCCTGGACCAGCCCGATCTCATCTGATCTCGGAAGCCAAGCAGGGTTGGGCCTGGTTAGTACTTGGATGGGAGACCGCCTGGGAATACCAGGTGCTGTGAGCATTTTCACACTTTTTCACCTGTCAAAAAAAAAAAAAAAAAAAAAAAGAAGAAGTTTTTCATTGAGATATCCCAATTTTGACCGAGCAAGTGGCGTGAAGGTACTCTTCACGAAAAGACAGTGTTTGATATAAAAAAGGCCGTTTTGACCTGGAACATTTTGCTCACGGCCATACCACCCTGGACCAGCCCGATCTCGTCTGATCTCGGAAGCCAAGCAGGGTTGGGCCTGGTTAGTACTTGGATGGGAGACCGCCTGGGAATACCAGGTGCTGTGAGCATTTTCACACTTTTTCACCTGTCAAAAAAAAAAAAAAAAAAAAAAAGAAGAAGTTTTTCATTGAGATATCCCAATTTTGACCGAGCAAGTGGCGTGAAGGTACTCTTCACGAAAAGACAGTGTTTGATATAAAAAAGGCCGTTTTGACCTGGAACATTTTGCTCACGGCCATACCACCCTGGACCAGCCCGATCTCGTCTGATCTCGGAAGCCAAGCAGGGTTGGGCCTGGTTAGTACTTGGATGGGAGACCGCCTGGGAATACCAGGTGCTGTGAGCATTTTCACACTTTTTCACCTGTCAAAAAAAAAAAAAAAAAAAAAAAAAAGAAGTTTTTCATTGAGATATCCCAATTTTGACCGAGCAAGTGGCGTGAAGGTACTCTTCACGAAAAGACAGTGTTTGATGCAAAAAAAGCAATTTATACGAGTTTTGACCTGGAACATTTCGCTCACGGCCATACCACCCTGGACCAGCCCGATCTCGTCTGATCTCGGAAGCCAAGCAGGGTTGGGCCTGGTTAGTAGTTGGATGGGAGACCGCCTGGGAATACCAGGTGCTGTGAGCATTTTCACACTTTTTCACCTGTCAAAAAAAAAAAAAAAAAAAAAAAAAAAGAAGTTTTTCATTGAGATATCCCAATTTTGACCGAGCAAGTGGCGTGAAGGTACTCTTCACGAAAAGACAGTGTTTGATGCAAAAAAAGCAATTTATACGAGTTTTGACCTGGAACATTTCGCTCACGGCCATACCACCCTGGACCAGCCCGATCTCGTCTGATCTCGGAAGCCAAGCAGGGTTGGGCCTGGTTAGTACTTGGATGGGAGACCGCCTGGGAATACCAGGTGCTGTGAGCATTTTCACACTTTTTCACCTGTCAAAAAAAAAAAAAAAAAAAAAAAAAAGAAGTTTTTCATTGAGATATCCCAATTTTGACCGAGCAAGTGGCGTGAAGGTACTCTTCACGAAAAGACAGTGTTTGATGCAAAAAAAAGCCATTTATACGAGTTTTGACCTGGAACATTTCGCTCACGGCCATACCACCCTGGACCCGCCCGATCTCGTCTGATCTCGGAAGCCAAGCAGGGTTGGGCCTGTTTAGTACTTGGATGGGAGACCGCCTGGGAATACCTGGTGCTGTGAGCATTTTCATACTTTTTCACCTGTCAAAAAAAAAAAAAAAAAAAAAAAGAAGTTTTTCATTGAGATATCCCAATTTTGACCGAGCAAGTGGCGTGAAGGTACTCTTCACGAAAAGACAGTGTTTGATATAAAAAAGGCCGTTTTGACCTGGAACATTTCGCTCACGGCCATACCACCCTGGACCAGCCCGATCTCGTCTGATCTCGGAAGCCAAGCAGGGTTGGGCCTGGTTAGTACTTGGATGGGAGACCGCCTGGGAATACCAGGTGCTGTGAGCATTTTCACACTTTTTCACCTGTCAAAAAAAAAAAAAAAAAAAAAAAAAGTTTTTTATTGAGATATCCCAATTTTGACCGAGCAAGTGGCGTGAAGGTACTTTTCACGAAAAGACAGTGTTTGATATAAAAAAGGCCGTTTTGACCTGGAACATTTCGCTCACGGCCATACCACCCTGGACCAGCCCGATCTCGTCTGATCTCGGAAGCCAAGCAGGGTTGGGCCTGGTTAGTACTTGGATGGGAGACCGCCTGGGAATACCAGGTGCTGTGAGCATTTTCACACTTTTTCACCTGTCAAAAAAAAAAAAAAAAGAAGTTTTTCATTGAGATATCCCAATTTTGACCGAGCAAGTGGCGTGAAGGTACTCTTCACGAAAAGACAGTGTTTGATATAAAAAAGGCCGTTTTGACCTGGAACATTTCGCTCACGGCCATACCACCCTGGACCAGCCCGATCTCGTCTGATCTCGGAAGCCAAGCAGGGTTGGGCCTGGTTAGTACTTGGATGGGAGACCGCCTGGGAATACCAGGTGCTGTGAGCATTTTCACACTTTTTCACCTGTCAAAAAAAAAAAAAAAAAAAAAAAAAGAAGTTTTTTATTGAGATATCCCAATTTTGACCGAGCAAGTGGCGTGAAGGTACTCTTCACGAAAAGACAGTGTTTGATATAAAAAAGGCCGTTTTGACCTGGAACATTTCGCTCACGGCCATACCACCCTGGACCAGCCCGATCTCGTCTGATCTCGGAAGCCAAGCAGGGTTGGGCCTGGTTAGTACTTGGATGGGAGACCGCCTGGGAATACCAGGTGCTGTGAGCATTTTCACACTTTTTCACCTGTCAAAAAAAAAAAAAAAAGAAGTTTTTCATTGAGATATCCCAATTTTGACCGAGCAAGTGGCGTGAAGGTACTCTTCACGAAAAGACAGTGTTTGATATAAAAAAGGCCGTTTTGACCTGGAACATTTCGCTCACGGCCATACCACCCTGGACCAGCCCGATCTCGTCTGATCTCGGAAGCCAAGCAGGGTTGGGCCTGGTTAGTACTTGGATGGGAGACCGCCTGGGAATACCAGGTGCTGTGAGCATTTTCATACTTTTTCACCTGTCAAAAAAAAAAAAAAAAAAAAAAAGAAGTTTTTCATTGAGATATCCCAATTTTGACCGAGCAAGTGGCGTGAAGGTACTCTTCACGAAAAGACAGTGTTTGATGCAAAAAAAGCAATTTATACGAGTTTTGACCTGGAACATTTCGCTCACGGCCATACCACCCTGGACCAGCCCGATCTCGTCTGATCTCGGAAGCCAAGCAGGGTTGGGCCTGGTTAGTACTTGGATGGGAGACCGCCTGGGAATACCAGGTGCTGTGAGCATTTTCACACTTTTTCACCTGTCAAAAAAAAAAAAAAAAGAAGTTTTTCATTGAGATATCCCAATTTTGACCGAGCAAGTGGCGTGAAGGTACTCTTCACGAAAAGACAGTGTTTGATATAAAAAAGGCCGTTTTGACCTGGAACATTTCGCTCACGGCCATACCACCCTGGACCAGCCCGATCTCGTCTGATCTCGGAAGCCAAGCAGGGTTGGGCCTGGTTAGTACTTGGATGGGAGACCGCCTGGGAATACCAGGTGCTGTGAGCATTTTCATACTTTTTCACCTGTCAAAAAAAAAAAAAAAAAAAAAAAGAAGTTTTTCATTGAGATATCCCAATTTTGACCGAGCAAGTGGCGTGAAGGTACTCTTCACGAAAAGACAGTGTTTGATATAAAAAAGGCCGTTTTGACCTGGAACATTTCGCTCACGGCCATACCACCCTGGACCAGCCCGATCTCGTCTGATCTCGGAAGCCAAGCAGGGTTGGGCCTGGTTAGTACTTGGATGGGAGACCGCCTGGGAATACCAGGTGCTGTGAGCATTTTCATACTTTTTCACCTGTCAAAAAAAAAAAAAAAAAAAAAAAGAAGTTTTTCATTGAGATATCCCAATTTTGACCGAGCAAGTGGCGTGAAGGTACTCTTCACGAAAAGACAGTGTTTGATGCAAAAAAAGCAATTTATACGAGTTTTGACCTGGAACATTTCGCTCACGGCCATACCACCCTGGACCAGCCCGATCTCGTCTGATCTCGGAAGCCAAGCAGGGTTGGGCCTGGTTAGTACTTGGATGGGAGACCGCCTGGGAATACCAGGTGCTGTGAGCATTTTCACACTTTTTCACCTGTCAAAAAAAAAAAAAAAAGAAGTTTTTCATTGAGATATCCCAATTTTGACCGAGCAAGTGGCGTGAAGGTACTCTTCACGAAAAGACAGTGTTTGATATAAAAAAGGCCGTTTTGACCTGGAACATTTCGCTCACGGCCATACCACCCTGGACCAGCCCGATCTCGTCTGATCTCGGAAGCCAAGCAGGGTTGGGCCTGTATAGTACTTGGATGGGAGACCGCCCGGGAATACCAGGTGCTGTGAGCATTTTCACACTTTTTCACCTGTCAAAAAAAAAAAAAAAAAAAAAAAAAAAGAAGTTTTTCATTGAGATATCCCAATTTTGACCGAGCAAGTGGCGTGAAGGTACTCTTCACGAAAAGACAGTGTTTGATGCAAAAAAAGCAATTTATACGAGTTTTGACCTGGAACATTTTGCTCACGGCCATACCACCCTGGACCAGCCCGATCTCGTCTGATCTCGGAAGCCAAGCAGGGTTGGGCCTGGTTAGTACTTGGATGGGAGACCGCCTGGGAATACCAGGTGCTGTGAGCATTTTCACACTTTTTCACCTGTCAAAAAAAAAAAAAAAAAAAAAAAAAGAAGTTTTTCATTGAGATATCCCAATTTTGACCGAGCAAGTGGCGTGAAGGTACTCTTCACGAAAAGACAGTGTTTGATGCAAAAAAAGCAATTTATACGAGTTTTGACCTGGAACATTTCGCTCACGGCCATACCACCCTGGACCCGCCCGATCTCGTCTGATCTCGGAAGCCAAGCAGGGTTGGGCCTGTTTAGTACTTGGATGGGAGACCGCCTGGGAATACCTGGTGCTGTGAGCATTTTCATACTTTTTCACCTGTCAAAAAAAAAAAAAAAAAAAAAAAAGAAGTTTTTCATTGAGATATCCCAATTTTGACCGAGCAAGTGGCGTGAAGCTACTCTTCACGAAAAGACAGTGTTTGATATAAAAAAGGCCGTTTTGACCTGGAACATTTCGCTCACGGCCATACCACCCTGGACCAGCCCGATCTCGTCTGATCTCGGAAGCCAAGCAGGGTTGGGCCTGGTTAGTACTTGGATGGGAGACCGCCTGGGAATACCAGGTGCTGTGAGCATTTTCACACTTTTTCACCTGTCAAAAAAAAAAAAAAAAAGAAGTTTTTCATTGAGATATCCCAATTTTGACCGAGCAAGTGGCGTGAAGGTACTCTTCACGAAAAGACAGTGTTTGATGCAAAAAAAGCAATTTATACGAGTTTTGACCTGGAACATTTCGCTCACGGCCATACCACCCTGGACCAGCCCGATCTCGTCTGATCTCGGAAGCCAAGCAGGGTTGGGCCTGGTTAGTACTTGGATGGGAGACCGCCTGGGAATACCAGGTGCTGTGAGCATTTTCACACTTTTTCACCTGTCAAAAAAAAAAAAAAAAGAAGTTTTTCATTGAGATATCCCAATTTTGACCGAGCAAGTGGCGTGAAGGTACTCTTCACGAAAAGACAGTGTTTGATATAAAAAAGGCCGTTTTGACCTGGAACATTTCGCTCACGGCCATACCACCCTGGACCAGCCCGATCTCGTCTGATCTCGGAAGCCAAGCAGGGTTGGGCCTGGTTAGTACTTGGATGGGAGACCGCCTGGGAATACCAGGTGCTGTGAGCATTTTCATACTTTTTCACCTGTCAAAAAAAAAAAAAAAAAAAAAAAGAAGTTTTTCATTGAGATATCCCAATTTTGACCGAGCAAGTGGCGTGAAGGTACTCTTCAGGAAAAGACAGTGTTTGATGCAAAAAAAGCAATTTATACGAGTTTTGACCTGGAACATTTCGCTCACGGCCATACCACCCTGGACCAGCCCGATCTCATCTGATCTCGGAAGCCAAGCAGGGTTGGGCCTGGTTAGTACTTGGATGGGAGACCGCCTGGGAATACCAGGTGCTGTGAGCATTTTCACACTTTTTCACCTGTCAAAAAAAAAAAAAAAAAAAAAAAGAAGAAGTTTTTCATTGAGATATCCCAATTTTGACCGAGCAAGTGGCGTGAAGGTACTCTTCACGAAAAGACAGTGTTTGATATAAAAAAGGCCGTTTTGACCTGGAACATTTTGCTCACGGCCATACCACCCTGGACCAGCCCGATCTCGTCTGATCTCGGAAGCCAAGCAGGGTTGGGCCTGGTTAGTACTTGGATGGGAGACCGCCTGGGAATACCAGGTGCTGTGAGCATTTTCACACTTTTTCACCTGTCAAAAAAAAAAAAAAAAAAAAAAAAAAGAAGTTTTTCATTGAGATATCCCAATTTTGACCGAGCAAGTGGCGTGAAGGTACTCTTCACGAAAAGACAGTGTTTGATGCAAAAAAAGCAATTTATACGAGTTTTGACCTGGAACATTTCGCTCACGGCCATACCACCCTGGACCAGCCCGATCTCGTCTGATCTCGGAAGCCAAGCAGGGTTGGGCCTGGTTAGTACTTGGATGGGAGACCGCCTGGGAATACCAGGTGCTGTGAGCATTTTCACACTTTTTCACCTGTCAAAAAAAAAAAAAAAAAAAAAAAGAAGAAGTTTTTCATTGAGATATCCCAATTTTGACCGAGCAAGTGGCGTGAAGGTACTCTTCACGAAAAGACAGTGTTTGATATAAAAAAGGCCGTTTTGACCTGGAACATTTTGCTCACGGCCATACCACCCTGGACCAGCCCGATCTCGTCTGATCTCGGAAGCCAAGCAGGGTTGGGCCTGGTTAGTACTTGGATGGGAGACCGCCTGGGAATACCAGGTGCTGTGAGCATTTTCACACTTTTTCACCTGTCAAAAAAAAAAAAAAAAAAAAAAAAAAGAAGTTTTTCATTGAGATATCCCAATTTTGACCGAGCAAGTGGCGTGAAGGTACTCTTCACGAAAAGACAGTGTTTGATGCAAAAAAAGCAATTTATACGAGTTTTGACCTGGAACATTTCGCTCACGGCCATACCACCCTGGACCAGCCCGATCTCGTCTGATCTCGGAAGCCAAGCAGGGTTGGGCCTGGTTAGTAGTTGGATGGGAGACCGCCTGGGAATACCAGGTGCTGTGAGCATTTTCACACTTTTTCACCTGTCAAAAAAAAAAAAAAAAAAAGAAGTTTTTCATTGAGATATCCCAATTTTGACCGAGCAAGTGGCGTGAAGGTACTCTTCACGAAAAGACAGTGTTTGATATAAAAAAGGCCGTTTTGACCTGGAACATTTCGCTCACGGCCATACCACCCTGGACCAGCCCGATCTCGTCTGATCTCGGAAGCCAAGCAGGGTTGGGCCTGGTTAGTACTTGGATGGGAGACCGCCTGGGAATACCAGGTGCTGTGAGCATTTTCATACTTTTTCACCTGTCAAAAAAAAAAAAAAAAAAAAAAAGAAGTTTTTCATTGAGATATCCCAATTTTGACCGAGCAAGTGGCGTGAAGGTACTCTTCACGAAAAGACAGTGTTTGATGCAAAAAAAGCAATTTATACGAGTTTTGACCTGGAACATTTCGCTCACGGCCATACCACCCTGGACCAGCCCGATCTCGTCTGATCTCGGAAGCCAAGCAGGGTTGGGCCTGGTTAGTACTTGGATGGGAGACCGCCTGGGAATACCAGGTGCTGTGAGCATTTTCACACTTTTTCACCTGTCAAAAAAAAAAAAAAAAGAAGTTTTTCATTGAGATATCCCAATTTTGACCGAGCAAGTGGCGTGAAGGTACTCTTCACGAAAAGACAGTGTTTGATATAAAAAAGGCCGTTTTGACCTGGAACATTTCGCTCACGGCCATACCACCCTGGACCAGCCCGATCTCGTCTGATCTCGGAAGCCAAGCAGGGTTGGGCCTGTATAGTACTTGGATGGGAGACCGCCCGGGAATACCAGGTGCTGTGAGCATTTTCACACTTTTTCACCTGTCAAAAAAAAAAAAAAAAAAAAAAAAAAGAAGTTTTTCATTGAGATATCCCAATTTTGACCGAGCAAGTGGCGTGAAGGTACTCTTCACGAAAAGACAGTGTTTGATGCAAAAAAAGCAATTTATACGAGTTTTGACCTGGAACATTTTGCTCACGGCCATACCACCCTGGACCAGCCCGATCTCGTCTGATCTCGGAAGCCAAGCAGGGTTGGGCCTGGTTAGTACTTGGATGGGAGACCGCCTGGGAATACCAGGTGCTGTGAGCATTTTCACACTTTTTCACCTGTCAAAAAAAAAAAAAAAAAAAAAAAAGAAGTTTTTCATTGAGATATCCCAATTTTGACCGAGCAAGTGGCGTGAAGGTACTCTTCACGAAAAGACAGTGTTTGATGCAAAAAAAGCAATTTATACGAGTTTTGACCTGGAACATTTCGCTCACGGCCATACCACCCTGGACCCGCCCGATCTCGTCTGATCTCGGAAGCCAAGCAGGGTTGGGCCTGTTTAGTACTTGGATGGGAGACCGCCTGGGAATACCTGGTGCTGTGAGCATTTTCATACTTTTTCACCTGTCAAAAAAAAAAAAAAAAAAAAAAAAGAAGTTTTTCATTGAGATATCCCAATTTTGACCGAGCAAGTGGCGTGAAGCTACTCTTCACGAAAAGACAGTGTTTGATATAAAAAAGGCCGTTTTGACCTGGAACATTTCGCTCACGGCCATACCACCCTGGACCAGCCCGATCTCGTCTGATCTCGGAAGCCAAGCAGGGTTGGGCCTGGTTAGTACTTGGATGGGAGACCGCCTGGGAATACCAGGTGCTGTGAGCATTTTCACACTTTTTCACCTGTCAAAAAAAAAAAAAAAAAGAAGTTTTTCATTGAGATATCCCAATTTTGACCGAGCAAGTGGCGTGAAGGTACTCTTCACGAAAAGACAGTGTTTGATGCAAAAAAAGCAATTTATACGAGTTTTGACCTGGAACATTTCGCTCACGGCCATACCACCCTGGACCAGCCCGATCTCGTCTGATCTCGGAAGCCAAGCAGGGTTGGGCCTGGTTAGTACTTGGATGGGAGACCGCCTGGGAATACCAGGTGCTGTGAGCATTTTCACACTTTTTCACCTGTCAAAAAAAAAAAAAAAAGAAGTTTTTCATTGAGATATCCCAATTTTGACCGAGCAAGTGGCGTGAAGGTACTCTTCACGAAAAGACAGTGTTTGATATAAAAAAGGCCGTTTTGACCTGGAACATTTCGCTCACGGCCATACCACCCTGGACCAGCCCGATCTCGTCTGATCTCGGAAGCCAAGCAGGGTTGGGCCTGGTTAGTACTTGGATGGGAGACCGCCTGGGAATACCAGGTGCTGTGAGCATTTTCATACTTTTTCACCTGTCAAAAAAAAAAAAAAAAAAAAAAAGAAGTTTTTCATTGAGATATCCCAATTTTGACCGAGCAAGTGGCGTGAAGGTACTCTTCAGGAAAAGACAGTGTTTGATGCAAAAAAAGCAATTTATACGAGTTTTGACCTGGAACATTTCGCTCACGGCCATACCACCCTGGACCAGCCCGATCTCATCTGATCTCGGAAGCCAAGCAGGGTTGGGCCTGGTTAGTACTTGGATGGGAGACCGCCTGGGAATACCAGGTGCTGTGAGCATTTTCACACTTTTTCACCTGTCAAAAAAAAAAAAAAAAAAAAAAGAAGAAGTTTTTCATTGAGATATCCCAATTTTGACCGAGCAAGTGGCGTGAAGGTACTCTTCACGAAAAGACAGTGTTTGA
The DNA here is from genome assembly GCF_026437365.1 of Eucyclogobius newberryi. Classification (NCBI taxonomy): domain Eukaryota; kingdom Metazoa; phylum Chordata; class Actinopteri; order Gobiiformes; family Gobiidae; genus Eucyclogobius; species Eucyclogobius newberryi. The sequence goes on along the minus strand of NW_027315811.1, from coordinate 31,431 downwards.
TATAAAAAAGGCCGTTTTGACCTGGAACATTTTGCTCACGGCCATACCACCCTGGACCAGCCCGATCTCGTCTGATCTCGGAAGCCAAGCAGGGTTGGGCCTGGTTAGTACTTGGATGGGAGACCGCCTGGGAATACCAGGTGCTGTGAGCATTTTCACACTTTTTCACCTGTCAAAAAAAAAAAAAAAAAAAAAAAAAGAAGTTTTTCATTGAGATATCCCAATTTTGACCGAGCAAGTGGCGTGAAGGTACTCTTCACGAAAAGACAGTGTTTGATGCAAAAAAAGCAATTTATACGAGTTTTGACCTGGAACATTTCGCTCACGGCCATACCACCCTGGACCAGCCCGATCTCGTCTGATCTCGGAAGCCAAGCAGGGTTGGGCCTGGTTAGTACTTGGATGGGAGACCGCCTGGGAATACCAGGTGCTGTGAGCATTTTCACACTTTTTCACCTGTCAAAAAAAAAAAAAAAAAAAAAAAGAAGAAGTTTTTCATTGAGATATCCCAATTTTGACCGAGCAAGTGGCGTGAAGGTACTCTTCACGAAAAGACAGTGTTTGATATAAAAAAGGCCGTTTTGACCTGGAACATTTTGCTCACGGCCATACCACCCTGGACCAGCCCGATCTCGTCTGATCTCGGAAGCCAAGCAGGGTTGGGCCTGGTTAGTACTTGGATGGGAGACCGCCTGGGAATACCAGGTGCTGTGAGCATTTTCACACTTTTTCACCTGTCAAAAAAAAAAAAAAAAAAAAAAAAAAGAAGTTTTTCATTGAGATATCCCAATTTTGACCGAGCAAGTGGCGTGAAGGTACTCTTCACGAAAAGACAGTGTTTGATGCAAAAAAAGCAATTTATACGAGTTTTGACCTGGAACATTTCGCTCACGGCCATACCACCCTGGACCAGCCCGATCTCGTCTGATCTCGGAAGCCAAGCAGGGTTGGGCCTGGTTAGTAGTTGGATGGGAGACCGCCTGGGAATACCAGGTGCTGTGAGCATTTTCACACTTTTTCACCTGTCAAAAAAAAAAAAAAAAAAAAAAAAAAGAAGTTTTTCATTGAGATATCCCAATTTTGACCGAGCAAGTGGCGTGAAGGTACTCTTCACGAAAAGACAGTGTTTGATGCAAAAAAAGCAATTTATACGAGTTTTGACCTGGAACATTTCGCTCACGGCCATACCACCCTGGACCAGCCCGATCTCGTCTGATCTCGGAAGCCAAGCAGGGTTGGGCCTGGTTAGTACTTGGATGGGAGACCGCCTGGGAATACCAGGTGCTGTGAGCATTTTCACACTTTTTCACCTGTCAAAAAAAAAAAAAAAAGAAGTTTTTCATTGAGATATCCCAATTTTGACCGAGCAAGTGGCGTGAAGGTACTCTTCACGAAAAGACAGTGTTTGATATAAAAAAGGCCGTTTTGACCTGGAACATTTCGCTCACGGCCATACCACCCTGGACCAGCCCGATCTCGTCTGATCTCGGAAGCCAAGCAGGGTTGGGCCTGGTTAGTACTTGGATGGGAGACCGCCTGGGAATACCAGGTGCTGTGAGCATTTTCATACTTTTTCACCTGTCAAAAAAAAAAAAAAAAAAAAAAAGAAGTTTTTCATTGAGATATCCCAATTTTGACCGAGCAAGTGGCGTGAAGGTACTCTTCAGGAAAAGACAGTGTTTGATGCAAAAAAAGCAATTTATACGAGTTTTGACCTGGAACATTTCGCTCACGGCCATACCACCCTGGACCAGCCCGATCTCATCTGATCTCGGAAGCCAAGCAGGGTTGGGCCTGGTTAGTACTTGGATGGGAGACCGCCTGGGAATACCAGGTGCTGTGAGCATTTTCACACTTTTTCACCTGTCAAAAAAAAAAAAAAAAAAAAAAGAAGAAGTTTTTCATTGAGATATCCCAATTTTGACCGAGCAAGTGGCGTGAAGGTACTCTTCACGAAAAGACAGTGTTTGATATAAAAAAGGCCGTTTTGACCTGGAACATTTTGCTCACGGCCATACCACCCTGGACCAGCCCGATCTCGTCTGATCTCGGAAGCCAAGCAGGGTTGGGCCTGGTTAGTACTTGGATGGGAGACCGCCTGGGAATACCAGGTGCTGTGAGCATTTTCACACTTTTTCACCTGTCAAAAAAAAAAAAAAAAAAAAAAAAAAGAAGTTTTTCATTGAGATATCCCAATTTTGACCGAGCAAGTGGCGTGAAGGTACTCTTCACGAAAAGACAGTGTTTGATGCAAAAAAAGCAATTTATACGAGTTTTGACCTGGAACATTTCGCTCACGGCCATACCACCCTGGACCAGCCCGATCTCGTCTGATCTCGGAAGCCAAGCAGGGTTGGGCCTGGTTAGTACTTGGATGGGAGACCGCCTGGGAATACCAGGTGCTGTGAGCATTTTCACACTTTTTCACCTGTCAAAAAAAAAAAAAAAAAAAAAAAGAAGAAGTTTTTCATTGAGATATCCCAATTTTGACCGAGCAAGTGGCGTGAAGGTACTCTTCACGAAAAGACAGTGTTTGATATAAAAAAGGCCGTTTTGACCTGGAACATTTTGCTCACGGCCATACCACCCTGGACCAGCCCGATCTCGTCTGATCTCGGAAGCCAAGCAGGGTTGGGCCTGGTTAGTACTTGGATGGGAGACCGCCTGGGAATACCAGGTGCTGTGAGCATTTTCACACTTTTTCACCTGTCAAAAAAAAAAAAAAAAAAAAAAAAAAGAAGTTTTTCATTGAGATATCCCAATTTTGACCGAGCAAGTGGCGTGAAGGTACTCTTCACGAAAAGACAGTGTTTGATGCAAAAAAAGCAATTTATACGAGTTTTGACCTGGAACATTTCGCTCACGGCCATACCACCCTGGACCAGCCCGATCTCGTCTGATCTCGGAAGCCAAGCAGGGTTGGGCCTGGTTAGTAGTTGGATGGGAGACCGCCTGGGAATACCAGGTGCTGTGAGCATTTTCACACTTTTTCACCTGTCAAAAAAAAAAAAAAAAAAAAAAAAAAAGAAGTTTTTCATTGAGATATCCCAATTTTGACCGAGCAAGTGGCGTGAAGGTACTCTTCACGAAAAGACAGTGTTTGATGCAAAAAAAGCAATTTATACGAGTTTTGACCTGGAACATTTCGCTCACGGCCATACCACCCTGGACCAGCCCGATCTCGTCTGATCTCGGAAGCCAAGCAGGGTTGGGCCTGGTTAGTACTTGGATGGGAGACCGCCTGGGAATACCAGGTGCTGTGAGCATTTTCACACTTTTTCACCTGTCAAAAAAAAAAAAAAAAAAAAAAAAAGAAGTTTTTCATTGAGATATCCCAATTTTGACCGAGCAAGTGGCGTGAAGGTACTCTTCACGAAAAGACAGTGTTTGATGCAAAAAAAAGCCATTTATACGAGTTTTGACCTGGAACATTTCGCTCACGGCCATACCACCCTGGACCCGCCCGATCTCGTCTGATCTCGGAAGCCAAGCAGGGTTGGGCCTGTTTAGTACTTGGATGGGAGACCGCCTGGGAATACCTGGTGCTGTGAGCATTTTCATACTTTTTCACCTGTCAAAAAAAAAAAAAAAAAAAAAAGAAGTTTTTCATTGAGATATCCCAATTTTGACCGAGCAAGTGGCGTGAAGGTACTCTTCACGAAAAGACAGTGTTTGATATAAAAAAGGCCGTTTTGACCTGGAACATTTCGCTCACGGCCATACCACCCTGGACCAGCCCGATCTCGTCTGATCTCGGAAGCCAAGCAGGGTTGGGCCTGGTTAGTACTTGGATGGGAGACCGCCTGGGAATACCAGGTGCTGTGAGCATTTTCACACTTTTTCACCTGTCAAAAAAAAAAAAAAAAAAAAAAAAAGTTTTTTATTGAGATATCCCAATTTTGACCGAGCAAGTGGCGTGAAGGTACTTTTCACGAAAAGACAGTGTTTGATATAAAAAAGGCCGTTTTGACCTGGAACATTTCGCTCACGGCCATACCACCCTGGACCAGCCCGATCTCGTCTGATCTCGGAAGCCAAGCAGGGTTGGGCCTGGTTAGTACTTGGATGGGAGACCGCCTGGGAATACCAGGTGCTGTGAGCATTTTCACACTTTTTCACCTGTCAAAAAAAAAAAAAAAAGAAGTTTTTCATTGAGATATCCCAATTTTGACCGAGCAAGTGGCGTGAAGGTACTCTTCACGAAAAGACAGTGTTTGATATAAAAAAGGCCGTTTTGACCTGGAACATTTCGCTCACGGCCATACCACCCTGGACCAGCCCGATCTCGTCTGATCTCGGAAGCCAAGCAGGGTTGGGCCTGGTTAGTACTTGGATGGGAGACCGCCTGGGAATACCAGGTGCTGTGAGCATTTTCACACTTTTTCACCTGTCAAAAAAAAAAAAAAAAAAAAAAAAGAAGTTTTTTATTGAGATATCCCAATTTTGACCGAGCAAGTGGCGTGAAGGTACTCTTCACGAAAAGACAGTGTTTGATATAAAAAAGGCCGTTTTGACCTGGAACATTTCGCTCACGGCCATACCACCCTGGACCAGCCCGATCTCGTCTGATCTCGGAAGCCAAGCAGGGTTGGGCCTGGTTAGTACTTGGATGGGAGACCGCCTGGGAATACCAGGTGCTGTGAGCATTTTCACACTTTTTCACCTGTCAAAAAAAAAAAAAAAAGAAGTTTTTCATTGAGATATCCCAATTTTGACCGAGCAAGTGGCGTGAAGGTACTCTTCACGAAAAGACAGTGTTTGATATAAAAAAGGCCGTTTTGACCTGGAACATTTCGCTCACGGCCATACCACCCTGGACCAGCCCGATCTCGTCTGATCTCGGAAGCCAAGCAGGGTTGGGCCTGGTTAGTACTTGGATGGGAGACCGCCTGGGAATACCAGGTGCTGTGAGCATTTTCATACTTTTTCACCTGTCAAAAAAAAAAAAAAAAAAAAAAAGAAGTTTTTCATTGAGATATCCCAATTTTGACCGAGCAAGTGGCGTGAAGGTACTCTTCACGAAAAGACAGTGTTTGATGCAAAAAAAGCAATTTATACGAGTTTTGACCTGGAACATTTCGCTCACGGCCATACCACCCTGGACCAGCCCGATCTCGTCTGATCTCGGAAGCCAAGCAGGGTTGGGCCTGGTTAGTACTTGGATGGGAGACCGCCTGGGAATACCAGGTGCTGTGAGCATTTTCACACTTTTTCACCTGTCAAAAAAAAAAAAAAAAGAAGTTTTTCATTGAGATATCCCAATTTTGACCGAGCAAGTGGCGTGAAGGTACTCTTCACGAAAAGACAGTGTTTGATATAAAAAAGGCCGTTTTGACCTGGAACATTTCGCTCACGGCCATACCACCCTGGACCAGCCCGATCTCGTCTGATCTCGGAAGCCAAGCAGGGTTGGGCCTGGTTAGTACTTGGATGGGAGACCGCCTGGGAATACCAGGTGCTGTGAGCATTTTCATACTTTTTCACCTGTCAAAAAAAAAAAAAAAAAAAAAAAGAAGTTTTTCATTGAGATATCCCAATTTTGACCGAGCAAGTGGCGTGAAGGTACTCTTCACGAAAAGACAGTGTTTGATATAAAAAAGGCCGTTTTGACCTGGAACATTTCGCTCACGGCCATACCACCCTGGACCAGCCCGATCTCGTCTGATCTCGGAAGCCAAGCAGGGTTGGGCCTGTATAGTACTTGGATGGGAGACCGCCCGGGAATACCAGGTGCTGTGAGCATTTTCACACTTTTTCACCTGTCAAAAAAAAAAAAAAAAGAAGTTTTTCATTGAGATATCCCAATTTTGACCGAGCAAGTGGCGTGAAGGTACTCTTCACGAAAAGACAGTGTTTGATGCAAAAAAAGCAATTTATACGAGTTTTGACCTGGAACATTTCGCTCACGGCCATACCACCCTGGACCAGCCCGATCTCGTCTGATCTCGGAAGCCAAGCAGGGTTGGGCCTGGTTAGTACTTGGATGGGAGACCGCCTGGGAATACCAGGTGCTGTGAGCATTTTCACACTTTTTCACCTGTCAAAAAAAAAAAAAAAGAAGTTTTTCATTGAGATATCCCAATTTTGACCGAGCAAGTGGCGTGAAGGTACTCTTCACGAAAAGACAGTGTTTGATATAAAAAAGGCCGTTTTGACCTGGAACATTTCGCTCACGGCCATACCACCCTGGACCAGCCCGATCTCGTCTGATCTCGGAAGCCAAGCAGGGTTGGGCCTGGTTAGTACTTGGATGGGAGACCGCCTGGGAATACCAGGTGCTGTGAGCATTTTCATACTTTTTCACCTGTCAAAAAAAAAAAAAAAAAAAAAAGAAGTTTTTCATTGAGATATCCCAATTTTGACCGAGCAAGTGGCGTGAAGGTACTCTTCACGAAAAGACAGTGTTTGATGCAAAAAAAGCAATTTATACGAGTTTTGACCTGGAACATTTCGCTCACGGCCATACCACCCTGGACCAGCCCGATCTCGTCTGATCTCGGAAGCCAAGCAGGGTTGGGCCTGGTTAGTACTTGGATGGGAGACCGCCTGGGAATACCAGGTGCTGTGAGCATTTTCACACTTTTTCACCTGTCAAAAAAAAAAAAAAAAGAAGTTTTTCATTGAGATATCCCAATTTTGACCGAGCAAGTGGCGTGAAGGTACTCTTCACGAAAAGACAGTGTTTGATATAAAAAAGGCCGTTTTGACCTGGAACATTTCGCTCACGGCCATACCACCCTGGACCAGCCCGATCTCGTCTGATCTCGGAAGCCAAGCAGGGTTGGGCCTGTATAGTACTTGGATGGGAGACCGCCCGGGAATACCAGGTGCTGTGAGCATTTTCACACTTTTTCACCTGTCAAAAAAAAAAAAAAAAAAAAAAAAAAGAAGTTTTTCATTGAGATATCCCAATTTTGACCGAGCAAGTGGCGTGAAGGTACTCTTCACGAAAAGACAGTGTTTGATGCAAAAAAAGCAATTTATACGAGTTTTGACCTGGAACATTTTGCTCACGGCCATACCACCCTGGACCAGCCCGATCTCGTCTGATCTCGGAAGCCAAGCAGGGTTGGGCCTGGTTAGTACTTGGATGGGAGACCGCCTGGGAATACCAGGTGCTGTGAGCATTTTCACACTTTTTCACCTGTCAAAAAAAAAAAAAAAAAAAAAAAAAAGAAGTTTTTCATTGAGATATCCCAATTTTGACCGAGCAAGTGGCGTGAAGGTACTCTTCACGAAAAGACAGTGTTTGATGCAAAAAAAGCAATTTATACGAGTTTTGACCTGGAACATTTCGCTCACGGCCATACCACCCTGGACCAGCCCGATCTCGTCTGATCTCGGAAGCCAAGCAGGGTTGGGCCTGGTTAGTACTTGGATGGGAGACCGCCTGGGAATACCAGGTGCTGTGAGCATTTTCACACTTTTTCACCTGTCAAAAAAAAAAAAAAAAAAAAAAAAAAGAAGTTTTTCATTGAGATATCCCAATTTTGACCGAGCAAGTGGCGTGAAGGTACTCTTCACGAAAAGACAGTGTTTGATATAAAAAAGGCCGTTTTGACCTGGAACATTTCGCTCACGGCCATACCACCCTGGACCAGCCCGATCTCGTCTGATCTCGGAAGCCAAGCAGGGTTGGGCCTGGTTAGTACTTGGATGGGAGACCGCCTGGGAATACCAGGTGCTGTGAGCATTTTCACACTTTTTCACCTGTCAAAAAAAAAAAAAAAAGAAGTTTTTCATTGAGATATCCCAATTTTGACCGAGCAAGTGGCGTGAAGGTACTCTTCACGAAAAGACAGTGTTTGATATAAAAAAGGCCGTTTTGACCTGGAACATTTCGCTCACGGCCATACCACCCTGGACCAGCCCGATCTCGTCTGATCTCGGAAGCCAAGCAGGGTTGGGCCTGTTTAGTACTTGGATGGGAGACCGCCTGGGAATACCTGGTGCTGTGAGCATTTTCATACTTTTTCACCTGTCAAAAAAAAAAAAAAAAAAAAAAAAGAAGTTTTTCATTGAGATATCCCAATTTTGACCGAGCAAGTGGCGTGAAGGTACTCTTCACGAAAAGACAGTGTTTGATATAAAAAAGGCCGTTTTGACCTGGAACATTTCGCTCACGGCCATACCACCCTGGACCAGCCCGATCTCGTCTGATCTCGGAAGCCAAGCAGGGTTGGGCCTGTATAGTACTTGGATGGGAGACCGCCTGGGAATACCAGGTGCTGTGAGCATTTTCACACTTTTTCACCTGTCAAAAAAAAAAAAAAAAAAAAAAAAAAGAAGTTTTTCATTGAGATATCCCAATTTTGACCGAGCAAGTGGCGTGAAGGTACTCTTCACGAAAAGACAGTGTTTGATGCAAAAAAAGCAATTTATACGAGTTTTGACCTGGAACATTTCGCTCACGGCCATACCACCCTGGACCAGCCCGATCTCGTCTGATCTCGGAAGCCAAGCAGGGTTGGGCCTGGTTAGTACTTGGATGGGAGACCGCCTGGGAATACCAGGTGCTGTGAGCATTTTCACACTTTTTCACCTGTCAAAAAAAAAAAAAAAAAAAAAAAAAGAAGTTTTTTATTGAGATATCCCAATTTTGACCGAGCAAGTGGCGTGAAGGTACTCTTCACGAAAAGACAGTGTTTGATATAAAAAAGGCCGTTTTGACCTGGAACATTTCGCTCACGGCCATACCACCCTGGACCAGCCCGATCTCGTCTGATCTCGGAAGCCAAGCAGGGTTGGGCCTGGTTAGTACTTGGATGGGAGACCGCCTGGGAATACCAGGTGCTGTGAGCATTTTCACACTTTTTCACCTGTCAAAAAAAAAAAAAAAAGAAGTTTTTCATTGAGATATCCCAATTTTGACCGAGCAAGTGGCGTGAAGGTACTCTTCACGAAAAGACAGTGTTTGATATAAAAAAGGCCGTTTTGACCTGGAACATTTCGCTCACGGCCATACCACCCTGGACCCGCCCGATCTCGTCTGATCTCGGAAGCCAAGCAGGGTTGGGCCTGGTTAGTACTTGGATGGGAGACCGCCTGGGAATACCAGGTGCTGTGAGCATTTTCACACTTTTTCACCTGTCAAAAAAAAAAAAAAAAGAAGTTTTTCATTGAGATATCCCAATTTTGACCGAGCAAGTGGCGTGAAGGTACTCTTCACGAAAAGACAGTGTTTGATATAAAAAAGGCCGTTTTGACCTGGAACATTTCGCTCACGGCCATACCACCCTGGACCCGCCCGATCTCGTCTGATCTCGGAAGCCAAGCAGGGTTGGGCCTGTTTAGTACTTGGATGGGAGACCGCCTGGGAATACCAGGTGCTGTGAGCATTTCCCCCCTTTTTCACCTGTCAAAAAAAAAAAAAAAAAAAAAAAAAAAGAAGTTTTTCATTGAGATATCCCAATTTTGACCGAGCAAGTGGCGTGAAGGTACTCTTCACGAAAAGACAGTGTTTGATGCAAAAAAAGCAATTTATACGAGTTTTGACCTGGAACATTTCGCTCACGGCCATACCACCCTGGACCAGCCCGATCTCGTCTGATCTCGGAAGCCAAGCAAGGTTGGGCCTGGTTAGTACTTGGATGGGAGACCGCCTGGGAATACCAGGTGCTGTGAGCATTTTCACACTTTTTCACCTGTCAAAAAAAAAAAAAAAAAAAAAAAAAAGAAGTTTTTCATTGAGATATCCCAATTTTGACCGAGCAAGTGGCGTGAAGGTACTCTTCACGAAAAGACAGTGTTTGATGCAAAAAAAGCAATTTATACGAGTTTTGACCTGGAACATTTCGCTCACGGCCATACCACCCTGGACCAGCCCGATCTCGTCTGATCTCGGAAGCCAAGCAGGGTTGGGCCTGGTTAGTACTTGGATGGGAGACCGCCTGGGAATACCAGGTGCTGTGAGCATTTTCACACTTTTTCACCTGTCAAAAAAAAAAAAAAAAAAAAAAAAAAGAAGTTTTTCATTGAGATATCCCAATTTTGACCGAGCAAGTGGCGTGAAGGTACTCTTCACGAAAAGACAGTGTTTGATATAAAAAAGGCCGTTTTGACCTGGAACATTTCGCTCACGGCCATACCACCCTGGACCAGCCCGATCTCGTCTGATCTCGGAAGCCAAGCAGGGTTGGGCCTGGTTAGTACTTGGATGGGAGACCGCCTGGGAATACCAGGTGCTGTGAGCATTTTCACACTTTTTCACCTGTCAAAAAAAAAAAAAAAAGAAGTTTTTCATTGAGATATCCCAATTTTGACCGAGCAAGTGGCGTGAAGGTACTCTTCACGAAAAGACAGTGTTTGATATAAAAAAGGCCGTTTTGACCTGGAACATTTCGCTCACGGCCATACCACCCTGGACCAGCCCGATCTCGTCTGATCTCGGAAGCCAAGCAGGGTTGGGCCTGTTTAGTACTTGGATGGGAGACCGCCTGGGAATACCTGGTGCTGTGAGCATTTTCATACTTTTTCACCTGTCAAAAAAAAAAAAAAAAAAAAAAAAGAAGTTTTTCATTGAGATATCCCAATTTTGACCGAGCAAGTGGCGTGAAGGTACTCTTCACGAAAAGACAGTGTTTGATATAAAAAAGGCCGTTTTGACCTGGAACATTTCGCTCACGGCCATACCACCCTGGACCAGCCCGATCTCGTCTGATCTCGGAAGCCAAGCAGGGTTGGGCCTGTATAGTACTTGGATGGGAGACCGCCTGGGAATACCAGGTGCTGTGAGCATTTTCACACTTTTTCACCTGTCAAAAAAAAAAAAAAAAAAAAAAAAAAGAAGTTTTTCATTGAGATATCCCAATTTTGACCGAGCAAGTGGCGTGAAGGTACTCTTCACGAAAAGACAGTGTTTGATGCAAAAAAAGCAATTTATACGAGTTTTGACCTGGAACATTTCGCTCACGGCCATACCACCCTGGACCAGCCCGATCTCGTCTGATCTCGGAAGCCAAGCAGGGTTGGGCCTGGTTAGTACTTGGATGGGAGACCGCCTGGGAATACCAGGTGCTGTGAGCATTTTCACACTTTTTCACCTGTCAAAAAAAAAAAAAAAAAAAAAAAAAGAAGTTTTTTATTGAGATATCCCAATTTTGACCGAGCAAGTGGCGTGAAGGTACTCTTCACGAAAAGACAGTGTTTGATATAAAAAAGGCCGTTTTGACCTGGAACATTTCGCTCACGGCCATACCACCCTGGACCAGCCCGATCTCGTCTGATCTCGGAAGCCAAGCAGGGTTGGGCCTGGTTAGTACTTGGATGGGAGACCGCCTGGGAATACCAGGTGCTGTGAGCATTTTCACACTTTTTCACCTGTCAAAAAAAAAAAAAAAAGAAGTTTTTCATTGAGATATCCCAATTTTGACCGAGCAAGTGGCGTGAAGGTACTCTTCACGAAAAGACAGTGTTTGATATAAAAAAGGCCGTTTTGACCTGGAACATTTCGCTCACGGCCATACCACCCTGGACCAGCCCGATCTCGTCTGATCTCGGAAGCCAAGCAGGGTTGGGCCTGGTTAGTACTTGGATGGGAGACCGCCTGGGAATACCAGGTGCTGTGAGCATTTTCATACTTTTTCACCTGTCAAAAAAAAAAAAAAAAAAAAAAAGAAGTTTTTCATTGAGATATCCCAATTTTGACCGAGCAAGTGGCGTGAAGGTACTCTTCACGAAAAGACAGTGTTTGATATAAAAAAGGCCGTTTTGACCTGGAACATTTCGCTCACGGCCATACCACCCTGGACCCGCCCGATCTCGTCTGATCTCGGAAGCCAAGCAGGGTTGGGCCTGGTTAGTACTTGGATGGGAGACCGCCTGGGAATACCAGGTGCTGTGAGCATTTTCACACTTTTTCACCTGTCAAAAAAAAAAAAAAAAGAAGTTTTTCATTGAGATATCCCAATTTTGACCGAGCAAGTGGCGTGAAGGTACTCTTCACGAAAAGACAGTGTTTGATATAAAAAAGGCCGTTTTGACCTGGAACATTTCGCTCACGGCCATACCACCCTGGACCAGCCCGATCTCGTCTGATCTCGGAAGCCAAGCAGGGTTGGGCCTGGTTAGTACTTGGATGGGAGACCGCCTGGGAATACCAGGTGCTGTGAGCATTTTCATACTTTTTCACCTGTCAAAAAAAAAAAAAAAAAAAAAAAGAAGTTTTTCATTGAGATATCCCAATTTTGACCGAGCAAGTGGCGTGAAGGTACTCTTCACGAAAAGACAGTGTTTGATATAAAAAAGGCCGTTTTGACCTGGAACATTTCGCTCACGGCCATACCACCCTGGACCCGCCCGATCTCGTCTGATCTCGGAAGCCAAGCAGGGTTGGGCCTGTTTAGTACTTGGATGGGAGACCGCCTGGGAATACCAGGTGCTGTGAGCATTTCCCCCCTTTTTCACCTGTCAAAAAAAAAAAAAAAAAAAAAAAAAAAAGAAGTTTTTGATTGAGATATCCCAATTTTGACCGAGCAAGTGGCGTGAAGGTACTCTTCACGAAAAGACAGTGTTTGATGCAAAAAAAAGCCATTTATACGAGTTTTGACCTGGAACATTTCGCTCACGGCCATACCACCCTGGACCAGCCCGATCTCGTCTGATCTCGGAAGCCAAGCAGGGTTGGGCCTGGTTAGTACTTGGATGGGAGACCGCCTGGGAATACCAGGTGCTGTGAGCATTTTCACACTTTTTCACCTGTCAAAAAAAAAAAAAAAAGAAGTTTTTCATTGAGATATCCCAATTTTGACCGAGCAAGTGGCGTGAAGGTACTCTTCACGAAAAGACAGTGTTTGATATAAAAAAGGCCGTTTTGACCTGGAACATTTCGCTCACGGCCATACCACCCTGGACCAGCCCGATCTCGTCTGATCTCGGAAGCCAAGCAGGGTTGGGCCTGGTTAGTACTTGGATGGGAGACCGCCTGGGAATACCAGGTGCTGTGAGCATTTTCACACTTTTTCACCTGTCAAAAAAAAAAAAAAAAAAAAAAAGAAGTTTTTCATTGAGATATCCCAATTTTGACCGAGCAAGTGGCGTGAAGGTACTCTTCACGAAAAGACAGTGTTTGATATAAAAAAGGCCGTTTTGACCTGGAACATTTCGCTCACGGCCATACCACCCTGGACCAGCCCGATCTCGTCTGATCTCGGAAGCCAAGCAGGGTTGGGCCTGGTTAGTACTTGGATGGGAGACCGCCTGGGAATACCAGGTGCTGTGAGCATTTTCATACTTTTTCACCTGTCAAAAAAAAAAAAAAAAAAAAAAAGAAGTTTTTCATTGAGATATCCCAATTTTGACCGAGCAAGTGGCGTGAAGGTACTCTTCACGAAAAGACAGTGTTTGATATAAAAAAGGCCGTTTTGACCTGGAACATTTCGCTCACGGCCATACCACCCTGGACCCGCCCGATCTCGTCTGATCTCGGAAGCCAAGCAGGGTTGGGCCTGTTTAGTACTTGGATGGGAGACCGCCTGGGAATACCAGGTGCTGTGAGCATTTCCCCCCTTTTTCACCTGTCAAAAAAAAAAAAAAAAAAAAAAAGAAGTTTTTCATTGAGATATCCCAATTTTGACCGAGCAAGTGGCGTGAAGGTACTCTTCACGAAAAGACAGTGTTTGATATAAAAAAGGCCGTTTTGACCTGGAACATTTCGCTCACGGCCATACCACCCTGGACCAGCCCGATCTCGTCTGATCTCGGAAGCCAAGCAGGGTTGGGCCTGGTTAGTACTTGGATGGGAGACCGCCTGGGAATACCAGGTGCTGTGAGCATTTTCACACTTTTTCACCTGTCAAAAAAAAAAAAAAAAGAAGTTTTTCATTGAGATATCCCAATTTTGACCGAGCAAGTGGCGTGAAGGTACTCTTCACGAAAAGACAGTGTTTGATATAAAAAAGGCCGTTTTGACCTGGAACATTTCGCTCACGGCCATACCACCCTGGACCAGCCCGATCTCGTCTGATCTCGGAAGCCAAGCAGGGTTGGGCCTGGTTAGTACTTGGATGGGAGACCGCCTGGGAATACCAGGTGCTGTGAGCATTTTCACACTTTTTCACCTGTCAAAAAAAAAAAAAAAAAAAAAAAAAGAAGTTTTTCATTGAGATATCCCAATTTTGACCGAGCAAGTGGCGTGAAGGTACTCTTCACGAAAAGACAGTGTTTGATATAAAAAAGGCCGTTTTGACCTGGAACATTTCGCTCACGGCCATACCACCCTGGACCAGCCCGATCTCGTCTGATCTCGGAAGCCAAGCAGGGTTGGGCCTGGTTAGTACTTGGATGGGAGACCGCCTGGGAATACCAGGTGCTGTGAGCATTTTCATACTTTTTCACCTGTCAAAAAAAAAAAAAAAAAAAAAAAGAAGTTTTTCATTGAGATATCCCAATTTTGACCGAGCAAGTGGCGTGAAGGTACTCTTCACGAAAAGACAGTGTTTGATATAAAAAAGGCCGTTTTGACCTGGAACATTTCGCTCACGGCCATACCACCCTGGACCCGCCCGATCTCGTCTGATCTCGGAAGCCAAGCAGGGTTGGGCCTGTTTAGTACTTGGATGGGAGACCGCCTGGGAATACCAGGTGCTGTGAGCATTTCCCCCCTTTTTCACCTGTCAAAAAAAAAAAAAAAAAAAAAAAAAGAAGTTTTTCATTGAGATATCCCAATTTTGACCGAGCAAGTGGCGTGAAGGTACTCTTCACGAAAAGACAGTGTTTGATATAAAAAAGGCCGTTTTGACCTGGAACATTTCGCTCACGGCCATACCACCCTGGACCAGCCCGATCTCGTCTGATCTCGGAAGCCAAGCAGGGTTGGGCCTGGTTAGTACTTGGATGGGAGACCGCCTGGGAATACCAGGTGCTGTGAGCATTTTCATACTTTTTCACCTGTCAAAAAAAAAAAAAAAAAAAAAAAGAAGTTTTTCATTGAGATATCCCAATTTTGACCGAGCAAGTGGCGTGAAGGTACTCTTCACGAAAAGACAGTGTTTGATATAAAAAAGGCCGTTTTGACCTGGAACATTTCGCTCACGGCCATACCACCCTGGACCCGCCCGATCTCGTCTGATCTCGGAAGCCAAGCAGGGTTGGGCCTGTTTAGTACTTGGATGGGAGACCGCCTGGGAATACCAGGTGCTGTGAGCATTTCCCCCCTTTTTCACCTGTCAAAAAAAAAAAAAAAAAAAAAAAAAAGAAGTTTTTCATTGAGATATCCCAATTTTGACCGAGCAAGTGGCGTGAAGGTACTCTTCACGAAAAGACAGTGTTTGATATAAAAAAGGCCGTTTTGACCTGGAACATTTCGCTCACGGCCATACCACCCTGGACCCGCCCGATCTCGTCTGATCTCGGAAGCCAAGCAGGGTTGGGCCTGTTTAGTACTTGGATGGGAGACCGCCTGGGAATACCAGGTGCTGTGAGCATTTCCCCCCTTTTTCACCTGTCAAAAAAAAAAAAAAAAAAAAAAAGAAGTTTTTCATTGAGATATCCCAATTTTGACCGAGCAAGTGGCGTGAAGGTACTCTTCACGAAAAGACAGTGTTTGATATAAAAAAGGCCGTTTTGACCTGGAACATTTCGCTCACGGCCATACCACCCTGGACCAGCCCGATCTCGTCTGATCTCGGAAGCCAAGCAGGGTTGGGCCTGGTTAGTACTTGGATGGGAGACCGCCTGGGAATACCAGGTGCTGTGAGCATTTTCACACTTTTTCACCTGTCAAAAAAAAAAAAAAAAGAAGTTTTTCATTGAGATATCCCAATTTTGACCGAGCAAGTGGCGTGAAGGTACTCTTCACGAAAAGACAGTGTTTGATATAAAAAAGGCCGTTTTGACCTGGAACATTTCGCTCACGGCCATACCACCCTGGACCAGCCCGATCTCGTCTGATCTCGGAAGCCAAGCAGGGTTGGGCCTGGTTAGTACTTGGATGGGAGACCGCCTGGGAATACCAGGTGCTGTGAGCATTTTCATACTTTTTCACCTGTCAAAAAAAAAAAAAAAAAAAAAAAGAAGTTTTTCATTGAGATATCCCAATTTTGACCGAGCAAGTGGCGTGAAGGTACTCTTCACGAAAAGACAGTGTTTGATATAAAAAAGGCCGTTTTGACCTGGAACATTTCGCTCACGGCCATACCACCCTGGACCCGCCCGATCTCGTCTGATCTCGGAAGCCAAGCAGGGTTGGGCCTGTTTAGTACTTGGATGGGAGACCGCCTGGGAATACCAGGTGCTGTGAGCATTTCCCCCCTTTTTCACCTGTCAAAAAAAAAAAAAAAAAAAAAAAAAAAGAAGTTTTTGATTGAGATATCCCAATTTTGACCGAGCAAGTGGCGTGAAGGTACTCTTCACGAAAAGACAGTGTTTGATGCAAAAAAAAGCCATTTATACGAGTTTTGACCTGGAACATTTCGCTCACGGCCATACCACCCTGGACCAGCCCGATCTCGTCTGATCTCGGAAGCCAAGCAGGGTTGGGCCTGGTTAGTACTTGGATGGGAGACCGCCTGGGAATACCAGGTGCTGTGAGCATTTTCACACTTTTTCACCTGTCAAAAAAAAAAAAAAAAGAAGTTTTTCATTGAGATATCCCAATTTTGACCGAGCAAGTGGCGTGAAGGTACTCTTCACGAAAAGACAGTGTTTGATATAAAAAAGGCCGTTTTGACCTGGAACATTTCGCTCACGGCCATACCACCCTGGACCAGCCCGATCTCGTCTGATCTCGGAAGCCAAGCAGGGTTGGGCCTGGTTAGTACTTGGATGGGAGACCGCCTGGGAATACCAGGTGCTGTGAGCATTTCATACTTTTTCACCTGTCAAAAAAAAAAAAAAAAAAAAAAGAAGTTTTTCATTGAGAT
The DNA here is from genome assembly GCF_026437365.1 of Eucyclogobius newberryi. Classification (NCBI taxonomy): domain Eukaryota; kingdom Metazoa; phylum Chordata; class Actinopteri; order Gobiiformes; family Gobiidae; genus Eucyclogobius; species Eucyclogobius newberryi. The sequence goes on along the minus strand of NW_027315811.1, from coordinate 14,572 downwards.
ATCCCAATTTTGACCGAGCAAGTGGCGTGAAGGTACTCTTCACGAAAAGACAGTGTTTGATATAAAAAAGGCCGTTTTGACCTGGAACATTTCGCTCACGGCCATACCACCCTGGACCCGCCCGATCTCGTCTGATCTCGGAAGCCAAGCAGGGTTGGGCCTGTTTAGTACTTGGATGGGAGACCGCCTGGGAATACCAGGTGCTGTGAGCATTTCCCCCCTTTTTCACCTGTCAAAAAAAAAAAAAAAAAAAAAAAAAAGAAGTTTTTCATTGAGATATCCCAATTTTGACCGAGCAAGTGGCGTGAAGGTACTCTTCACGAAAAGACAGTGTTTGATATAAAAAAGGCCGTTTTGACCTGGAACATTTTGCTCACGGCCATACCACCCTGGACCAGCCCGATCTCGTCTGATCTCGGAAGCCAAGCAGGGTTGGGCCTGGTTAGTACTTGGATGGGAGACCGCCTGGGAATACCAGGTGCTGTGAGCATTTTCACACTTTTTCACCTGTCAAAAAAAAAAAAAAAAAAAAAAAAAAGAAGTTTTTCATTGAGATATCCCAATTTTGACCGAGCAAGTGGCGTGAAGGTACTCTTCACGAAAAGACAGTGTTTGATGCAAAAAAAGCAATTTATACGAGTTTTGACCTGGAACATTTCGCTCACGGCCATACCACCCTGGACCAGCCCGATCTCGTCTGATCTCGGAAGCCAAGCAGGGTTGGGCCTGGTTAGTACTTGGATGGGAGACCGCCTGGGAATACCAGGTGCTGTGAGCATTTTCACACTTTTTCACCTGTCAAAAAAAAAAAAAAAAGAAGTTTTTCATTGAGATATCCCAATTTTGACCGAGCAAGTGGCGTGAAGGTACTCTTCACGAAAAGACAGTGTTTGATATAAAAAAGGCCGTTTTGACCTGGAACATTTCGCTCACGGCCATACCACCCTGGACCCGCCCGATCTCGTCTGATCTCGGAAGCCAAGCAGGGTTGGGCCTGTTTAGTACTTGGATGGGAGACCGCCTGGGAATACCTGGTGCTGTGAGCATTTTCATACTTTTTCACCTGTCAAAAAAAAAAAAAAAAAAAAAAAGAAGTTTTTCATTGAGATATCCCAATTTTGACCGAGCAAGTGGCGTGAAGGTACTCTTCACGAAAAGACAGTGTTTGATATAAAAAAGGCCGTTTTGACCTGGAACATTTCGCTCACGGCCATACCACCCTGGACCAGCCCGATCTCGTCTGATCTCGGAAGCCAAGCAGGGTTGGGCCTGTATAGTACTTGGATGGGAGACCGCCTGGGAATACCAGGTGCTGTGAGCATTTTCACACTTTTTCACCTGTCAAAAAAAAAAAAAAAAAAAAAAAAAAAGAAGTTTTTCATTGAGATATCCCAATTTTGACCGAGCAAGTGGCGTGAAGGTACTCTTCACGAAAAGACAGTGTTTGATGCAAAAAAAGCAATTTATACGAGTTTTGACCTGGAACATTTCGCTCACGGCCATACCACCCTGGACCAGCCCGATCTCGTCTGATCTCGGAAGCCAAGCAGGGTTGGGCCTGGTTAGTACTTGGATGGGAGACCGCCTGGGAATACCAGGTGCTGTGAGCATTTTCACACTTTTTCACCTGTCAAAAAAAAAAAAAAAAAAAAAAAAAGAAGTTTTTCATTGAGATATCCCAATTTTGACCGAGCAAGTGGCGTGAAGGTACTCTTCACGAAAAGACAGTGTTTGATATAAAAAAGGCCGTTTTGACCTGGAACATTTCGCTCACGGCCATACCACCCTGGACCAGCCCGATCTCGTCTGATCTCGGAAGCCAAGCAGGGTTGGGCCTGGTTAGTACTTGGATGGGAGACCGCCTGGGAATACCAGGTGCTGTGAGCATTTTCATACTTTTTCACCTGTCAAAAAAAAAAAAAAAAAAAAAAGAAGTTTTTCATTGAGATATCCCAATTTTGACCGAGCAAGTGGCGTGAAGGTACTCTTCACGAAAAGACAGTGTTTGATATAAAAAAGGCCGTTTTGACCTGGAACATTTCGCTCACGGCCATACCACCCTGGACCCGCCCGATCTCGTCTGATCTCGGAAGCCAAGCAGGGTTGGGCCTGTTTAGTACTTGGATGGGAGACCGCCTGGGAATACCAGGTGCTGTGAGCATTTCCCCCCTTTTTCACCTGTCAAAAAAAAAAAAAAAAAAAAAAAAAAGAAGTTTTTCATTGAGATATCCCAATTTTGACCGAGCAAGTGGCGTGAAGGTACTCTTCACGAAAAGACAGTGTTTGATATAAAAAAGGCCGTTTTGACCTGGAACATTTCGCTCACGGCCATACCACCCTGGACCCGCCCGATCTCGTCTGATCTCGGAAGCCAAGCAGGGTTGGGCCTGTTTAGTACTTGGATGGGAGACCGCCTGGGAATACCAGGTGCTGTGAGCATTTCCCCCCTTTTTCACCTGTCAAAAAAAAAAAAAAAAAAAAAAAGAAGTTTTTCATTGAGATATCCCAATTTTGACCGAGCAAGTGGCGTGAAGGTACTCTTCACGAAAAGACAGTGTTTGATATAAAAAAGGCCGTTTTGACCTGGAACATTTCGCTCACGGCCATACCACCCTGGACCCGCCCGATCTCGTCTGATCTCGGAAGCCAAGCAGGGTTGGGCCTGTTTAGTACTTGGATGGGAGACCGCCTGGGAATACCAGGTGCTGTGAGCATTTCCCCCCTTTTTCACCTGTCAAAAAAAAAAAAAAAAAAAAAAAGAAGTTTTTCATTGAGATATCCCAATTTTGACCGAGCAAGTGGCGTGAAGGTACTCTTCACGAAAAGACAGTGTTTGATGCAAAAAAAGCAATTTATACGAGTTTTGACCTGGAACATTTCGCTCACGGCCATACCACCCTGGACCAGCCCGATCTCGTCTGATCTCGGAAGCCAAGCAGGGTTGGGCCTGGTTAGTACTTGGATGGGAGACCGCCTGGGAATACCAGGTGCTGTGAGCATTTTCACACTTTTTCACCTGTCAAAAAAAAAAAAAAAAAAAAAAAAAAAGAAGTTTTTCATTGAGATATCCCAATTTTGACCGAGCAAGTGGCGTGAAGGTACTCTTCACGAAAAGACAGTGTTTGATGCAAAAAAAGCAATTTATACGAGTTTTGACCTGGAACATTTCGCTCACGGCCATACCACCCTGGACCAGCCCGATCTCGTCTGATCTCGGAAGCCAAGCAGGGTTGGGCCTGGTTAGTACTTGGATGGGAGACCGCCTGGGAATACCAGGTGCTGTGAGCATTTTCACACTTTTTCACCTGTCAAAAAAAAAAAAAAAAGAAGTTTTTCATTGAGATATCCCAATTTTGACCGAGCAAGTGGCGTGAAGGTACTCTTCACGAAAAGACAGTGTTTGATATAAAAAAGGCCGTTTTGACCTGGAACATTTCGCTCACGGCCATACCACCCTGGACCCGCCCGATCTCGTCTGATCTCGGAAGCCAAGCAGGGTTGGGCCTGTTTAGTACTTGGATGGGAGACCGCCTGGGAATACCTGGTGCTGTGAGCATTTTCATACTTTTTCACCTGTCAAAAAAAAAAAAAAAAAAAAAAAGAAGTTTTTCATTGAGATATCCCAATTTTGACCGAGCAAGTGGCGTGAAGGTACTCTTCACGAAAAGACAGTGTTTGATATAAAAAAGGCCGTTTTGACCTGGAACATTTCGCTCACGGCCATACCACCCTGGACCAGCCCGATCTCGTCTGATCTCGGAAGCCAAGCAGGGTTGGGCCTGGTTAGTACTTGGATGGGAGACCGCCTGGGAATACCAGGTGCTGTGAGCATTTTCATACTTTTTCACCTGTCAAAAAAAAAAAAAAAAAAAAAAAGAAGTTTTTCATTGAGATATCCCAATTTTGACCGAGCAAGTGGCGTGAAGGTACTCTTCACGAAAAGACAGTGTTTGATATAAAAAAGGCCGTTTTGACCTGGAACATTTCGCTCACGGCCATACCACCCTGGACCAGCCCGATCTCGTCTGATCTCGGAAGCCAAGCAGGGTTGGGCCTGGTTAGTACTTGGATGGGAGACCGCCTGGGAATACCAGGTGCTGTGAGCATTTTCACACTTTTTCACCTGTCAAAAAAAAAAAAAAAAGAAGTTTTTCATTGAGATATCCCAATTTTGACCGAGCAAGTGGCGTGAAGGTACTCTTCACGAAAAGACAGTGTTTGATATAAAAAAGGCCGTTTTGACCTGGAACATTTCGCTCACGGCCATACCACCCTGGACCAGCCCGATCTCGTCTGATCTCGGAAGCCAAGCAGGGTTGGGCCTGGTTAGTACTTGGATGGGAGACCGCCTGGGAATACCAGGTGCTGTGAGCATTTTCACACTTTTTCACCTGTCAAAAAAAAAAAAAAAAAAAAAAAAAAGAAGTTTTTCATTGAGATATCCCAATTTTGACCGAGCAAGTGGCGTGAAGGTACTCTTCACGAAAAGACAGTGTTTGATATAAAAAAGGCCGTTTTGACCTGGAACATTTCGCTCACGGCCATACCACCCTGGACCCGCCCGATCTCGTCTGATCTCGGAAGCCAAGCAGGGTTGGGCCTGTTTAGTACTTGGATGGGAGACCGCCTGGGAATACCAGGTGCTGTGAGCATTTCCCCCCTTTTTCACCTGTCAAAAAAAAAAAAAAAAAAAAAAAAAAAGAAGTTTTTCATTGAGATATCCCAATTTTGACCGAGCAAGTGGCGTGAAGGTACTCTTCACGAAAAGACAGTGTTTGATATAAAAAAGGCCGTTTTGACCTGGAACATTTCGCTCACGGCCATACCACCCTGGACCCGCCCGATCTCGTCTGATCTCGGAAGCCAAGCAGGGTTGGGCCTGTTTAGTACTTGGATGGGAGACCGCCTGGGAATACCAGGTGCTGTGAGCATTTCCCCCCTTTTTCACCTGTCAAAAAAAAAAAAAAAAAAAAAAAAAAAGAAGTTTTTCATTGAGATATCCCAATTTTGACCGAGCAAGTGGCGTGAAGGTACTCTTCACGAAAAGACAGTGTTTGATATAAAAAAGGCCGTTTTGACCTGGAACATTTCGCTCACGGCCATACCACCCTGGACCCGCCCGATCTCGTCTGATCTCGGAAGCCAAGCAGGGTTGGGCCTGTTTAGTACTTGGATGGGAGACCGCCTGGGAATACCAGGTGCTGTGAGCATTTCCCCCCTTTTTCACCTGTCAAAAAAAAAAAAAAAAAAAAAAAAAAAGAAGTTTTTCATTGAGATATCCCAATTTTGACCGAGCAAGTGGCGTGAAGGTACTCTTCACGAAAAGACAGTGTTTGATATAAAAAAGGCCGTTTTGACCTGGAACATTTCGCTCACGGCCATACCACCCTGGACCCGCCCGATCTCGTCTGATCTCGGAAGCCAAGCAGGGTTGGGCCTGTTTAGTACTTGGATGGGAGACCGCCTGGGAATACCAGGTGCTGTGAGCATTTCCCCCCTTTTTCACCTGTCAAAAAAAAAAAAAAAAAAAAAAAAAAAGAAGTTTTTCATTGAGATATCCCAATTTTGACCGAGCAAGTGGCGTGAAGGTACTCTTCACGAAAAGACAGTGTTTGATGCAAAAAAGGCCGTTTTGACCTGGAACATTTCGCTCACGGCCATACCACCCTGGACCCGCCCGATCTCGTCTGATCTCGGAAGCCAAGCAGGGTTGGGCCTGTTTAGTACTTGGATGGGAGACCGCCTGGGAATACCAGGTGCTGTGAGCATTTCCCCCCTTTTTCACCTGTCAAAAAAAAAAAAAAAAAAAAAAAAAAAGAAGTTTTTCATTGAGATATCCCAATTTTGACCGAGCAAGTGGCGTGAAGGTACTCTTCACGAAAAGACAGTGTTTGATATAAAAAAGGCCGTTTTGACCTGGAACATTTCGCTCACGGCCATACCACCCTGGACCCGCCCGATCTCGTCTGATCTCGGAAGCCAAGCAGGGTTGGGCCTGTTTAGTACTTGGATGGGAGACCGCCTGGGAATACCAGGTGCTGTGAGCATTTCCCCCCTTTTTCACCTGTCAAAAAAAAAAAAAAAAAAAAAAAAAAAGAAGTTTTTCATTGAGATATCCCAATTTTGACCGAGCAAGTGGCGTGAAGGTACTCTTCACGAAAAGACAGTGTTTGATGCAAAAAAAGCAATTTATACGAGTTTTGACCTGGAACATTTCGCTCACGGCCATACCACCCTGGACCAGCCCGATCTCGTCTGATCTCGGAAGCCAAGCAGGGTTGGGCCTGGTTAGTACTTGGATGGGAGACCGCCTGGGAATACCAGGTGCTGTGAGCATTTTCACACTTTTTCACCTGTCAAAAAAAAAAAAAAAAGAAGTTTTTCATTGAGATATCCCAATTTTGACCGAGCAAGTGGCGTGAAGGTACTCTTCACGAAAAGACAGTGTTTGATATAAAAAAGGCCGTTTTGACCTGGAACATTTCGCTCACGGCCATACCACCCTGGACCCGCCCGATCTCGTCTGATCTCGGAAGCCAAGCAGGGTTGGGCCTGTTTAGTACTTGGATGGGAGACCGCCTGGGAATACCTGGTGCTGTGAGCATTTTCATACTTTTTCACCTGTCAAAAAAAAAAAAAAAAAAAAAAAGAAGTTTTTCATTGAGATATCCCAATTTTGACCGAGCAAGTGGCGTGAAGGTACTCTTCACGAAAAGACAGTGTTTGATATAAAAAAGGCCGTTTTGACCTGGAACATTTCGCTCACGGCCATACCACCCTGGACCAGCCCGATCTCGTCTGATCTCGGAAGCCAAGCAGGGTTGGGCCTGGTTAGTACTTGGATGGGAGACCGCCTGGGAATACCAGGTGCTGTGAGCATTTTCATACTTTTTCACCTGTCAAAAAAAAAAAAAAAAAAAAAAAGAAGTTTTTCATTGAGATATCCCAATTTTGACCGAGCAAGTGGCGTGAAGGTACTCTTCACGAAAAGACAGTGTTTGATATAAAAAAGGCCGTTTTGACCTGGAACATTTCGCTCACGGCCATACCACCCTGGACCAGCCCGATCTCGTCTGATCTCGGAAGCCAAGCAGGGTTGGGCCTGGTTAGTACTTGGATGGGAGACCGCCTGGGAATACCAGGTGCTGTGAGCATTTTCACACTTTTTCACCTGTCAAAAAAAAAAAAAAAAGAAGTTTTTCATTGAGATATCCCAATTTTGACCGAGCAAGTGGCGTGAAGGTACTCTTCACGAAAAGACAGTGTTTGATATAAAAAAGGCCGTTTTGACCTGGAACATTTCGCTCACGGCCATACCACCCTGGACCAGCCCGATCTCGTCTGATCTCGGAAGCCAAGCAGGGTTGGGCCTGGTTAGTACTTGGATGGGAGACCGCCTGGGAATACCAGGTGCTGTGAGCATTTTCACACTTTTTCACCTGTCAAAAAAAAAAAAAAAAAAAAAAAAAAGAAGTTTTTCATTGAGATATCCCAATTTTGACCGAGCAAGTGGCGTGAAGGTACTCTTCACGAAAAGACAGTGTTTGATATAAAAAAGGCCGTTTTGACCTGGAACATTTCGCTCACGGCCATACCACCCTGGACCCGCCCGATCTCGTCTGATCTCGGAAGCCAAGCAGGGTTGGGCCTGTTTAGTACTTGGATGGGAGACCGCCTGGGAATACCAGGTGCTGTGAGCATTTCCCCCCTTTTTCACCTGTCAAAAAAAAAAAAAAAAAAAAAAAAAAAGAAGTTTTTCATTGAGATATCCCAATTTTGACCGAGCAAGTGGCGTGAAGGTACTCTTCACGAAAAGACAGTGTTTGATATAAAAAAGGCCGTTTTGACCTGGAACATTTCGCTCACGGCCATACCACCCTGGACCCGCCCGATCTCGTCTGATCTCGGAAGCCAAGCAGGGTTGGGCCTGTTTAGTACTTGGATGGGAGACCGCCTGGGAATACCAGGTGCTGTGAGCATTTCCCCCCTTTTTCACCTGTCAAAAAAAAAAAAAAAAAAAAAAAAAAAGAAGTTTTTCATTGAGATATCCCAATTTTGACCGAGCAAGTGGCGTGAAGGTACTCTTCACGAAAAGACAGTGTTTGATATAAAAAAGGCCGTTTTGACCTGGAACATTTCGCTCACGGCCATACCACCCTGGACCCGCCCGATCTCGTCTGATCTCGGAAGCCAAGCAGGGTTGGGCCTGTTTAGTACTTGGATGGGAGACCGCCTGGGAATACCAGGTGCTGTGAGCATTTCCCCCCTTTTTCACCTGTCAAAAAAAAAAAAAAAAAAAAAAAAAAAGAAGTTTTTCATTGAGATATCCCAATTTTGACCGAGCAAGTGGCGTGAAGGTACTCTTCACGAAAAGACAGTGTTTGATGCAAAAAAAGCAATTTATACGAGTTTTGACCTGGAACATTTCGCTCACGGCCATACCACCCTGGACCAGCCCGATCTCGTCTGATCTCGGAAGCCAAGCAGGGTTGGGCCTGGTTAGTACTTGGATGGGAGACCGCCTGGGAATACCAGGTGCTGTGAGCATTTTCACACTTTTTCACCTGTCAAAAAAAAAAAAAAAAGAAGTTTTTCATTGAGATATCCCAATTTTGACCGAGCAAGTGGCGTGAAGGTACTCTTCACGAAAAGACAGTGTTTGATATAAAAAAGGCCGTTTTGACCTGGAACATTTCGCTCACGGCCATACCACCCTGGACCCGCCCGATCTCGTCTGATCTCGGAAGCCAAGCAGGGTTGGGCCTGTTTAGTACTTGGATGGGAGACCGCCTGGGAATACCTGGTGCTGTGAGCATTTTCATACTTTTTCACCTGTCAAAAAAAAAAAAAAAAAAAAAAAGAAGTTTTTCATTGAGATATCCCAATTTTGACCGAGCAAGTGGCGTGAAGGTACTCTTCACGAAAAGACAGTGTTTGATATAAAAAAGGCCGTTTTGACCTGGAACATTTCGCTCACGGCCATACCACCCTGGACCAGCCCGATCTCGTCTGATCTCGGAAGCCAAGCAGGGTTGGGCCTGGTTAGTACTTGGATGGGAGACCGCCTGGGAATACCAGGTGCTGTGAGCATTTCCCCCCTTTTTCACCTGTCAAAAAAAAAAAAAAAAAAAAAAAGAAGTTTTTCATTGAGATATCCCAATTTTGACCGAGCAAGTGGCGTGAAGGTACTCTTCACGAAAAGACAGTGTTTGATATAAAAAAGGCCGTTTTGACCTGGAACATTTCGCTCACGGCCATACCACCCTGGACCCGCCCGATCTCGTCTGATCTCGGAAGCCAAGCAGGGTTGGGCCTGTTTAGTACTTGGATGGGAGACCGCCTGGGAATACCAGGTGCTGTGAGCATTTCCCCCCTTTTTCACCTGTCAAAAAAAAAAAAAAAAAAAAAAAAAAAGAAGTTTTTCATTGAGATATCCCAATTTTGACCGAGCAAGTGGCGTGAAGGTACTCTTCACGAAAAGACAGTGTTTGATATAAAAAAGGCCGTTTTGACCTGGAACATTTCGCTCACGGCCATACCACCCTGGACCCGCCCGATCTCGTCTGATCTCGGAAGCCAAGCAGGGTTGGGCCTGTTTAGTACTTGGATGGGAGACCGCCTGGGAATACCAGGTGCTGTGAGCATTTCCCCCCTTTTTCACCTGTCAAAAAAAAAAAAAAAAAAAAAAAAAAAGAAGTTTTTCATTGAGATATCCCAATTTTGACCGAGCAAGTGGCGTGAAGGTACTCTTCACGAAAAGACAGTGTTTGATATAAAAAAGGCCGTTTTGACCTGGAACATTTCGCTCACGGCCATACCACCCTGGACCCGCCCGATCTCGTCTGATCTCGGAAGCCAAGCAGGGTTGGGCCTGTTTAGTACTTGGATGGGAGACCGCCTGGGAATACCAGGTGCTGTGAGCATTTCCCCCCTTTTTCACCTGTCAAAAAAAAAAAAAAAAAAAAAAAAAAAGAAGTTTTTCATTGAGATATCCCAATTTTGACCGAGCAAGTGGCGTGAAGGTACTCTTCACGAAAAGACAGTGTTTGATGCAAAAAAAGCAATTTATACGAGTTTTGACCTGGAACATTTCGCTCACGGCCATACCACCCTGGACCAGCCCGATCTCGTCTGATCTCGGAAGCCAAGCAGGGTTGGGCCTGGTTAGTACTTGGATGGGAGACCGCCTGGGAATACCAGGTGCTGTGAGCATTTTCACACTTTTTCACCTGTCAAAAAAAAAAAAAAAAGAAGTTTTTCATTGAGATATCCCAATTTTGACCGAGCAAGTGGCGTGAAGGTACTCTTCACGAAAAGACAGTGTTTGATATAAAAAAGGCCGTTTTGACCTGGAACATTTCGCTCACGGCCATACCACCCTGGACCCGCCCGATCTCGTCTGATCTCGGAAGCCAAGCAGGGTTGGGCCTGTTTAGTACTTGGATGGGAGACCGCCTGGGAATACCTGGTGCTGTGAGCATTTTCATACTTTTTCACCTGTCAAAAAAAAAAAAAAAAAAAAAAGAAGTTTTTCATTGAGATATCCCAATTTTGACCGAGCAAGTGGCGTGAAGGTACTCTTCACGAAAAGACAGTGTTTGATATAAAAAAGGCCGTTTTGACCTGGAACATTTCGCTCACGGCCATACCACCCTGGACCAGCCCGATCTCGTCTGATCTCGGAAGCCAAGCAGGGTTGGGCCTGGTTAGTACTTGGATGGGAGACCGCCTGGGAATACCAGGTGCTGTGAGCATTTCCCCCCTTTTTCACCTGTCAAAAAAAAAAAAAAAAAAAAAAAGAAGTTTTTCATTGAGATATCCCAATTTTGACCGAGCAAGTGGCGTGAAGGTACTCTTCACGAAAAGACAGTGTTTGATATAAAAAAGGCCGTTTTGACCTGGAACATTTCGCTCACGGCCATACCACCCTGGACCCGCCCGATCTCGTCTGATCTCGGAAGCCAAGCAGGGTTGGGCCTGTTTAGTACTTGGATGGGAGACCGCCTGGGAATACCAGGTGCTGTGAGCATTTCCCCCCTTTTTCACCTGTCAAAAAAAAAAAAAAAAAAAAAAAAAAGAAGTTTTTCATTGAGATATCCCAATTTTGACCGAGCAAGTGGCGTGAAGGTACTCTTCACGAAAAGACAGTGTTTGATATAAAAAAGGCCGTTTTGACCTGGAACATTTCGCTCACGGCCATACCACCCTGGACCCGCCCGATCTCGTCTGATCTCGGAAGCCAAGCAGGGTTGGGCCTGTTTAGTACTTGGATGGGAGACCGCCTGGGAATACCAGGTGCTGTGAGCATTTCCCCCCTTTTTCACCTGTCAAAAAAAAAAAAAAAAAAAAAAAGAAGTTTTTCATTGAGATATCCCAATTTTGACCGAGCAAGTGGCGTGAAGGTACTCTTCACGAAAAGACAGTGTTTGATATAAAAAAGGCCGTTTTGACCTGGAACATTTCGCTCACGGCCATACCACCCTGGACCCGCCCGATCTCGTCTGATCTCGGAAGCCAAGCAGGGTTGGGCCTGTTTAGTACTTGGATGGGAGACCGCCTGGGAATACCAGGTGCTGTGAGCATTTCCCCCCTTTTTCACCTGTCAAAAAAAAAAAAAAAAAAAAAAAAAAGAAGTTTTTCATTGAGATATCCCAATTTTGACCGAGCAAGTGGCGTGAAGGTACTCTTCACGAAAAGACAGTGTTTGATATAAAAAAGGCCGTTTTGACCTGGAACATTTCGCTCACGGCCATACCACCCTGGACCAGCCCGATCTCGTCTGATCTCGGAAGCCAAGCAGGGTTGGGCCTGGTTAGTACTTGGATGGGAGACCGCCTGGGAATACCAGGTGCTGTGAGCATTTTCACACTTTTTCACCTGTCAAAAAAAAAAAAAAAAAAAAAAAAAAAGAAGTTTTTCATTGAGATATCCCAATTTTGACCGAGCAAGTGGCGTGAAGGTACTCTTCACGAAAAGACAGTGTTTGATATAAAAAAGGCCGTTTTGACCTGGAACATTTCGCTCACGGCCATACCACCCTGGACCCGCCCGATCTCGTCTGATCTCGGAAGCCAAGCAGGGTTGGGCCTGTTTAGTACTTGGATGGGAGACCGCCTGGGAATACCAGGTGCTGTGAGCATTTCCCCCCTTTTTCACCTGTCAAAAAAAAAAAAAAAAAAAAAAAAAAGAAGTTTTTCATTGAGATATCCCAATTTTGACCGAGCAAGTGGCGTGAAGGTACTCTTCACGAAAAGACAGTGTTTGATATAAAAAAGGCCGTTTTGACCTGGAACATTTCGCTCACGGCCATACCACCCTGGACCCGCCCGATCTCGTCTGATCTCGGAAGCCAAGCAGGGTTGGGCCTGTTTAGTACTTGGATGGGAGACCGCCTGGGAATACCAGGTGCTGTGAGCATTTCCCCCCTTTTTCACCTGTCAAAAAAAAAAAAAAAAAAAAAAAAAAAAGAAGTTTTTCATTGAGATATCCCAATTTTGACCGAGCAAGTGGCGTGAAGGTACTCTTCACGAAAAGACAGTGTTTGATATAAAAAAGGCCGTTTTGACCTGGAACATTTCGCTCACGGCCATACCACCCTGGACCCGCCCGATCTCGTCTGATCTCGGAAGCCAAGCAGGGTTGGGCCTGTTTAGTACTTGGATGGGAGACCGCCTGGGAATACCAGGTGCTGTGAGCATTTCCCCCCTTTTTCACCTGTCAAAAAAAAAAAAAAAAAAAAAAAAAAGAAGTTTTTCATTGAGATATCCCAATTTTGACCGAGCAAGTGGCGTGAAGGTACTCTTCACGAAAAGACAGTGTTTGATATAAAAAAGGCCGTTTTGACCTGGAACATTTCGCTCACGGCCATACCACCCTGGACCAGCCCGATCTCGTCTGATCTCGGAAGCCAAGCAGGGTTGGGCCTGGTTAGTACTTGGATGGGAGACCGCCTGGGAATACCAGGTGCTGTGAGCATTTTCACACTTTTTCACCTGTCAAAAAAAAAAAAAAAAAAAAAAAAAAAGAAGTTTTTCATTGAGATATCCCAATTTTGACCGAGCAAGTGGCGTGAAGGTACTCTTCACGAAAAGACAGTGTTTGATATAAAAAAGGCCGTTTTGACCTGGAACATTTCGCTCACGGCCATACCACCCTGGACCCGCCCGATCTCGTCTGATCTCGGAAGCCAAGCAGGGTTGGGCCTGTTTAGTACTTGGATGGGAGACCGCCTGGGAATACCAGGTGCTGTGAGCATTTCCCCCCTTTTTCACCTGTCAAAAAAAAAAAAAAAAAAAAAAAAAAAGAAGTTTTTCATTGAGATATCCCAATTTTGACCGAGCAAGTGGCGTGAAGGTACTCTTCACGAAAAGACAGTGTTTGATATAAAAAAGGCCGTTTTGACCTGGAACATTTCGCTCACGGCCATACCACCCTGGACCCGCCCGATCTCGTCTGATCTCGGAAGCCAAGCAGGGTTGGGCCTGTTTAGTACTTGGATGGGAGACCGCCTGGGAATACCAGGTGCTGTGAGCATTTCCCCCCTTTTTCACCTGTCAAAAAAAAAAAAAAAAAAAAAAAAAAGAAGTTTTTCATTGAGATATCCCAATTTTGACCGAGCAAGTGGCGTGAAGGTACTCTTCACGAAAAGACAGTGTTTGATATAAAAAAGGCCGTTTTGACCTGGAACATTTCGCTCACGGCCATACCACCCTGGACCCGCCCGATCTCGTCTGATCTCGGAAGCCAAGCAGGGTTGGGCCTGTTTAGTACTTGGATGGGAGACCGCCTGGGAATACCAGGTGCTGTGAGCATTTCCCCCCTTTTTCACCTGTCAAAAAAAAAAAAAAAAAAAAAAAAAAAAGAAGTTTTTCATTGAGATATCCCAATTTTGACCGAGCAAGTGGCGTGAAGGTACTCTTCACGAAAAGACAGTGTTTGATGCAAAAAAAGCAATTTATACGAGTTTTGACCTGGAACATTTCGCTCACGGCCATACCACCCTGGACCAGCCCGATCTCGTCTGATCTCGGAAGCCAAGCAGGGTTGGGCCTGGTTAGTACTTGGATGGGAGACCGCCTGGGAATACCAGGTGCTGTGAGCATTTTCACACTTTTTCACCTGTCAAAAAAAAAAAAAAAAGAAGTTTTTCATTGAGATATCCCAATTTTGACCGAGCAAGTGGCGTGAAGGTACTCTTCACGAAAAGACAGTGTTTGATATAAAAAAGGCCGTTTTGACCTGGAACATTTCGCTCACGGCCATACCACCCTGGACCCGCCCGATCTCGTCTGATCTCGGAAGCCAAGCAGGGTTGGGCCTGTTTAGTACTTGGATGGGAGACCGCCTGGGAATACCTGGTGCTGTGAGCATTTTCATACTTTTTCACCTGTCAAAAAAAAAAAAAAAAAAAAAAAGAAGTTTTTCATTGAGATATCCCAATTTTGACCGAGCAAGTGGCGTGAAGGTACTCTTCACGAAAAGACAGTGTTTGATATAAAAAAGGCCGTTTTGACCTGGAACATTTCGCTCACGGCCATACCACCCTGGACCAGCCCGATCTCGTCTGATCTCG
>NW_027315810.1:0-187903 GCF_026437365.1 Eucyclogobius newberryi | reverse complement strand
GTGTTGAGTGAGTGTTGAGTGAGTGTTGAGAGAGTGTTGAGTGTGTGTTAAGAGAGTGTTGAGAGAGTGTTGAGTGAGTGTTGAGTGAGTGTTGAGTGTGTGTTGAGTGAGTGTTGAGAGAGTGTTGAGTGTGTTGAGTAATTGTTGAGTGAGTGTTGAGTGTGTGTTGAGTGAGTGTTGAGTGATTGTTGAGTGAGTGTTGAGTGAGTGTTGAGAGAGTGTTGAGTATGTTGAGTGAGTGTTGAGAGAGTGTTGAGTGTGTGTTGAGTGAGTGTTGAGTGATTGTTGAGTGAGTGTTGAGTGAGTGTTGAGTGTGTGTTGAGTGAGTATTGAGTGAGTGTTGAGAGTGTTGAGTGATTGTTGAGTGAGTGTTGAGTGTGTGTTGAGTGAGTGTTGAGAGAGTGTTGAGTGTGTGTTGAGTGAGTGTTGAGTGATTGTTGAGTGAGTGTTGAGTGAGTGTTGAGTGTGTGTTGAGTGAGTATTGAGTGAGTGTTGAGAGTGTTGAGTGATTGTTGAGTGAGTGTTGAGTGTGTGTTGAGTGAGTGTTGAGTGAGTGTTGAGTGTGTGTTGAGTGAGTGTTGAGAGAGTGTTGAGTGTGTGTTGAGTGAGTGTTGAGTGAGTATTGAGAGTGTTGAGTGAGTGTTGAGTGAGTGTTGAGTGAGTGTTGAGTGAGTGTTGAGTGTGTGTTGAGAGAGTGTTGAGTGTGTGTTGAGTGAGTGTTGAGTGAGTGTTGAGAGTGTTGAGTGATTGTTGAGTGAGTGTTGAGTGAGTGTTGAGAGAGTGTTGAGTGTGTGTTAAGAGAGTTTTGAGTGAGTGTTGAAAGAGTGTTGAGTGTGTGTTGAGTGAGTGTTGAGTGAGTGTTGAATGTGTGTTGAGTGAGTGTTGAGTGAGTGTTGAGAGAGTTGAGTGTGTTGAGTGAGTGTTGAGAGAGTGTTGAGTGTGTTGAGTGAGTGTTGAGTGAGTGTTGAGTGAGTGTTGAGAGAGTGTTGAGTGAGTGTTGAGAGAGTGTTGAATGTGTGTTGAGTGTGTGTTGAGTGAGTGTTGAGTGAGTGTTGAGAGAGTGTTGAGTGTGTGTTGAGTGTGTGTTGAGTGAGTGTTGAATGTGTGTTGAGTGTGTGTTGAGTGTGTGTTGAGTGAGTGTTGAGAGTGTTGAGAGTGTTGAGTGATTGTTGAGTGAGTGTTGAGTGAGTGTTGAGTGAGTGTTGAGTGTGTGTTGAGTGAGTGTTGAGAGAGTGTTGAGTGTGTTGAGTGAGTGTTGAGTGAGTGTTGAGAGTGTTGAGTGATTGTTGAGTGAGTGTTGAGAGAGTGTTGAGTGTGTGTTAAGAGAGTGTTGAGTGAGTGTTGAGAGAGTGTTGAGTGAGTGTTGAGTGTGTGTTGAGTGTGTGTTGAGTGAGTGTTGAGTGTGTGTTGAGTGTGTTGAGTGTGTGTTGAGTGTGTGTTGAGTGTGTGTTGAGTGATTGTTGAGTGAGTGTTGAGTGAGTGTTGAGTGAGTGTTGAGAGAGTGTTGAGTGAGTGTTGAGAGAGTGTTGAATGTGTGTTGAGTGTGTGTTGAGTGAGTGTTGAGTGAGTGTTGAGAGAGTGTTGAGTGTTTGTTGAGTGTGTGTTGAGTGAGTGTTGAATGTGTGTTGAGTGTGTGTTGAGTGAGTGTTGAGAGTGTTGAGAGTGTTGAGTGATTGTTGAGTGAGTGTTGAGTGAGTGTTGAGTGAGTGTTGAGTGTGTGTTGAGTGAGTGTTGAGAGAGTGTTGAGTGTGTTGAGTGAGTGTTGAGTGAGTGTTGAGAGTGTTGAGTGATTGTTGAGTGAGTGTTGAGAGAGTGTTGAGTGTGTGTTAAGAGAGTGTTGAGTGAGTGTTGAGAGAGTGTTGAGTGAGTGTTGAGTGTGTGTTGAGTGTGTGTTGAGTGAGTGTTGAGTGTGTGTTGAGTGTGTTGAGTGTGTGTTGAGTGTGTGTTGAGTGTGTGTTGAGTGTGTGTTGAGTGAGTGTTGAGTGTGTGTTGAGTGTGTTGAGTGTGTGTTGAGTGTGTGTTGAGTGTGTGTTGAGTGTGTGTTGAGTGAGTGTTGAGTGAGTGTTGAGTGAGTGTTGAGTGTGTGTTGAGTGTCACCTGCTGCTGCCGGTGATGGAGGCGGCTCCAGCTCCAAAGGGAAACGTCTTTAGTCACAGACAGAAGCAGAGACACCAGTCTGTTCACTGAACACTGAGGGAGAAGAATTACACACATGTACACACATGTACACACATGTACACACATGTACACACATGTACACATGTACACATTACACACATGTACACACATGTACACACATGTACACACATGTACACACATGTACACACATGTACACATTACACACATGTACACACATGTACACACATGTACACACATGTACACACATGTACACATTACACACATGTACACACATGTACACACATGTACACATGTACACATTACACACATGTACACACATGTAAACACATGTACACACATGTACACATTACACACATGTACACACATGTACACACATGTACACACATGTACACACATGTACACATTACACACATGTACACACATGTACACACATGTACACATTACACACATGTACACACATGTACACACATGTACACACATGTACACACATGTACACATTACACACATGTACACACATGTACACACATGTACACATTACACACATGTACACACATGTACACACATGTACACATTACACACATGTACACACATGTACACATTACACACATGTACACATTACACACATGTACACATTACACACATGTACACATTACACACATGTACACACATGTACACACATGTACACATTACACACATGTACACACATGTACACACATGTACACACATGTACACATTACACACATGTACACACATGTACACACATGTACACATTACACACATGTACACACATGTACACACATGTACACATTACACACATGTACACACATGTACACATTACACACATGTACACATTACACACATGTACACACATGTACACACATGTACACATGTACACACATGTACACACATGTACACATGTACACACATGTACACATTACACACATGTACACACATGTACACACATGTACACACATGTACACACATGTACACACATGTACACATTACACACATGTACACACATGTACACACATGTACACACATGTACACACATGTACACACATGTACACATTACACACATGTACACACATGTACACACATGTACACACATGTACACTCTGATGTGTGTGAACGTCATGGAGACGAGCCTCCATTACCTGGACCTGGTCCAGACTGGGCCGCAGCACCACGTTGGGGATGGACAGTTGTACTTCTGCTGTGAACAGAGGCGGGGCACAGGGGGGGCCACTGGGGGGGCCACTGGGGGGGCCGTGGATCTTCTGCACAGACAGTCTCCTCCTCAAAGACTCCAGCGACAGTTTAGTGACTGTGGACAGAGCAGGGATTACATCACGAGTCAGATCTACGACAGTGGTGGGATCAAATATCACCACTAAAACCAGGCTCAGGGAGGGCGGGGCTAAAGCACCTTTGACCAGCGCCTCTGTGTTCCTGTGGCAGAGCTGACCAATCAGAGCGTAGCAAAGACACGGCAAACAGGAAGTGCAGCGTGTCCTCTGTTTGGGATCCGGCTGAAGGCACGAGAACGGCTCCTGAAGAGAAGAGAAGGTCCAAAGGGAGAAAGAGAAGGTCCTGGTCTCGGTCCAGGTCTTAGTCCAGGTCTCGTCCTGGTCTCGGTCCAGGTCTCAGTCCAGGTCTTAGTCCAGGTCTCGTCCTGGTCTCTGTCCAGGTCTCAGTCCAGGTCTTAGTCCAGGTCTCGTCCTGGTCTCGGTCCAGGTCTTAGTCCAGGTTCTGACCTCCAGATTAATGAGCTCTGCCGGCTTCATCTTGGTCTTCAGCTCCTCGATGAGCTCGTAAACGTAGCGCTCCACCTGCTGGCTCTGCCTGGACACAGCACCCAACTTCTATGACTGTGGCAGAGTGGTTAGCCTGAGGTTGTGGGTTCAATTCTCTCATTACCAGCTGAGCGTGTGTGAGGTTGTGGGTTCAATTCTCTCATTACCAGCTGAGCGTGTGTGAGGTTGTGGGTTCAATTCTCTCATTACCAGCTGAGCGTGTGTGAGGTTGTGGGTTCGACTCCCTCGTTACCAGCTGAGCATGTGTGAGGTGGTGGGTTCGACTCCCTCGTTACCAGCTGAGCGTGTGTGAGGTTGTGGGTTCGACTCCTTCGTTACCAGCTGAGAGTGTGAGGTTGTGGGTTCGACTCCCTCGTTACCAGCTGAGCGTGTGTGAGGTGATGGGTTCGACTCCCTCGTTACCAGCTGAGCGTGTGTGAGGTGATGGGTTCGACTCCCTCGTTACCAGCTGAGCATGTGTGAGGTTGTGGGTTCGACTCCTTCGTTACCAGCTGAGAGTGTGAGGTTGTGGGTTCGACTCCCTCGTTACCAGCTGAGAGTGTGTGAGTGTGAGGTTGTGGGTTCGACTCCCTCGTTACCAGCTGAGCGTGTGTCAGGTTGTGGGTTCAACTCCCTCGTTACCAGCTGAGAGTGTGTGAGTGTGAGGTTGTGGGTTCGACTCCCTCGTTACCAGCTGAGCGTGTGTGAGTTTGTGGGTTCGACTCCCTCGTTACCAGCTGAGCGTGTGTGAGGTTGTGGGTTCGACTCCCTCGTTACCAGCTGAGAGTGTGTGAGTGTGAGGTTGTGGGTTCGACTCCCTCGTTACCAGCTGAGCGTGTGTGAGGTTGTGGGTTCGACTCCCTCGTTACCAGCTGAGCGTGTGTGAGTGTGAGGTTGTGGGTTCGACTCCCTCGTTACCAGCTGAGCGTGTGTGAGGTTGTGGGTTCGACTCCCTCGTTACCAGCTGAGCGTGTGTGAGTGTGAGGTTGTGGGTTCGACTCCCTAGTTACCAGCTGAGTGTAGCAGCGCTCTCCTTCACATTCCTCTCGCTGGTGCTCAGCAGCTCCTCCGGTGGCACAGGGTTGTCCTCAGGCAGACTCAGGATCGCTCTCGAGCTCATGCGCTGCAGCAAACGCCCGATACGACAGTCCAGAATGTCACTCACACACTTACACACCTGCTTCAGCTCCAGCAGGGGGCGCTGCACCGAGTCTACAACTGAGACACACACAGGGTCAGAACGAGACTGAAACCAGGACTACAGACACCAAACCACAGTCCAGTTCCAGTCCAGTTCCATTTCCAGTCCAGTCCCAGTCCAGTTCCAGTCCTGGTTCAATCCAGTTCCAGTCCCAGTCCAGTTCCAGTCCTGGTTCAGTCCAGTTCCAGTTCCAGTCCTGGTTCAGTCCAGTTCCAGTCCAGTTCCAGTTCCAGTTCCAGTCCAGTTCCAGGCCAGTTCCAGGCCAGTTCCAGTCCTGGTTCAGTCCTGGTTCAGTCCAATTCCAGTCCAGTTCCAGTTCCAGTCCAGTTCCAGTCCAGTTCCAGTCCAGTCCCAGTCCAGTTCCAGTCCTGGTTCAGTCCAGTTCCAGTTCCAGTCCCAGTCCAGTTCCAGTCCTGGTTCAGTCCAGTTCCAGTTCCAGTCCCAGTCCAGTTCCAGTCCTGGTTCAGTCCAGTTCCAGTTCCAGTCCTGGTTCAGTCCTGGTTCAGTCCAATTCCAGTCCAGTTCCAGTCCTGGTTCAGTCCAGTTCCAGTTCCAGTCCAGTTCCAATCCTGGTTCAGTCCAGTTCCAGTCCAGGTTCAGTCCAGTTCCAGTCCAGTTCCAGTCCTGGTTCAGTCCAGTTCCAGTCCAGGTTCAGTCCAGTTCCAGTCCAGTTCCAGTCCTGGTTCAGTCCAGTTCCAGTCCAGGTTCAGTCCAGTTCCAGTCCAGTTCCAGTCCTGGTTCAGTCCAGTTCCAGTCCAGGTTCAGTCCAGTTCCAGTCCAGTTCCAGTCCTGGTTCAGTCCAGTTCCAGTCCTGGTTCTCACAGCGCTGGGCGTTGAGGCTGCTCCAAGTCACTGTGGTCAGTCCTGGGATCAGAGCCGACTCCACCTCAGAGATAAAAGTCTGGAGCAGAGGAACCAGGACCTGAGGGATCTGAGCCAAGACCGAGCTGAAGTCCTGAAGGAGGTCCAGCAGTCTGCGGCAGAGACCCAAGACCGTCTTTACACAAGAACATAAGTCACAACACCAGGCCCTACACCCCCTAGCACTCGAGTCATGAGAACAGGCCCTACACCCCCTGGCACTCGGGTCATCAGAGCAGGCCCTACACCCCCTGGCACTCGGGTCATCAGAGCAGGCCCTACACCCCCTGGCACTCGAGTCATGAGAACAGGCCCTACACCCCCTGGCACTCGGGTCATCAGAACAGGCCCTACACCCCCTGGCACTCGAGTCATGAGAACAGGCCCTACACCCCCTGGCACTCGAGTCATCAGAGCAGGCCCTACACCCCCTGGCACTCGGGTCATCAGAGCAGGCCCTACACCCCCTGGCACTCGAGTCATGAGAACAGGCCCTACACCCCCTGGCACTCGGGTCATCAGAACAGGCCCTACACCCCCTGGCACTCGAGTCATGAGAACAGGCCCTACACCCCCTGGCACTCGGGTCATCAGAACAGGCCCTACACCCCCTGGCACTCGAGTCATGAGAACAGGCCCTACACCCCCTGGCACTCGGGTCATCAGAGCAGGCCCTACACCCCCTGGCACTCGAGTCATGAGAACAGGCCCTACACCCCCTGGCACTCGGGTCATCAGAACAGGCCCTACACCCCCTGGCACTCGAGTCATGAGAACAGGCCCTACACCCCCTGGCACTCGGGTCATCAGAGCAGGCCCTACACCCCCTGGCACTCGGGTCATCAGAGCAGGCCCTACACCCCCTGGCACTCGAGTCATGAGAACAGACCCTACACCCCCTGGCACTCGGGTCATCAGAACAGGCCCTACACCCCCTGGCACTCGAGTCATGAGAACAGGCCCTACACCCCCTGGCACTCGGGTCATCAGAACAGGCCCTACACCCCCTGGCACTCGAGTCATGAGAACAGGCCCTACACCCCCTGGCACTCGGGTCATCAGAGCAGGCCCTACACCCCCTGGCACTCGGGTCATCAGAGCAGGCCCTACACCCCCTGGCACTCGAGTCATGAGAACAGGCCCTACACCCCCTGGCACTCGGGTCATCAGAACAGGCCCTACACCCCCTGGCACTCGAGTCATGAGAACAGGCCCTACACCCCCTGGCACTCGGGTCATCAGAACAGGCCCTACACCCCCTGGCACTCGAGTCATGAGAACAGGCCCTACACCCCCTGGCACTCGGGTCATGAGAACAGGCCCTACACCCCCTGGCACTCGGGTCATCAGAGCAGGCCCTACACCCCCTGGCACTCGAGTCATGAGAACAGGCCCTACACCCCCTGGCACTCGAGTCATGAGAACAGGCCCTACACCCCCTGGCACTCGGGTCATCAGAGCAGGCCCTACACCCCCTGGCACTCGGGTCATCAGAGCAGGCCCTACACCCCCTGGCACTCGAGTCATGAGAACAGGCCCTACACCCCCTGGCACTCGGGTCATCAGAACAGGCCCTACACCCCCTGGCACTCGAGTCATGAGAACAGGCCCTACACCCTCTGGCACTCGGGTAATCAGAGCAGGCCCTACACCCCCTGGCACTCGAGTCATGAGAACAGGCCCTACACCCCCTGGCACTCGAGTCATCAGAGCAGGCCCTACACCCCCTGGCACTCGGGTCATCAGAGCAGGCCCTACACCCCCTGGCACTCGAGTCATGAGAACAGGCCCTACACCCCCTGGCACTCGGGTCATCAGAACAGGCCCTACACCCCCTGGCACTCGAGTCATGAGAACAGGCCCTACACCCCCTGGCACTCGGGTCATCAGAACAGGCCCTACACCCCCTGGCACTCGAGTCATGAGAACAGGCCCTACACCCCCTGGCACTCGGGTCATCAGAGCAGGCCCTACACCCCCTGGCACTCGGGTCATCAGAGCAGGCCCTACACCCCCTGGCACTCGAGTCATGAGAACAGGCCCTACACCCCCTGGCACTCGGGTCATCAGAACAGGCCCTACACCCCCTGGCACTCGAGTCATGAGAACAGGCCCTACACCCCCTGGCACTCGGGTCATCAGAACAGGCCCTACACCCCCTGGCACTCGAGTCATGAGAACAGGCCCTACACCCCCTGGCACTCGGGTCATCAGAGCAGGCCCTACACCCCCTGGCACTCGAGTCATGAGAACAGGCCCTACACCCCCTGGCACTCGAGTCATGAGAACAGGCCCTACACCCCCTGGCACTCGGGTCATCAGAACAGGCCCTACACCCCCTGGCACTCGAGTCATGAGAACAGGCCCTACACCCCCTGGCACTCGGGTCATCAGAACAGGCCCTACACCCCCTGGCACTCGAGTCATGAGAACAGGCCCTACACCCCCTGGCACTCGGGTCATCAGAGCAGGCCCTACACCCCCTGGCACTCGAGTCATGAGAACAGGCCCTACACCCCCTGGCACTCGAGTCATGAGAACAGGCCCTACACCCCCTGGCACTCGGGTCATCAGAGCAGGCCCTACACCCCCTGGCACTCGGGTCATCAGAGCAGGCCCTACACCCCCTGGCACTCGAGTCATGAGAACAGGCCCTACACCCCCTGGCACTCGGGTCATCAGAACAGGCCCTACACCCCCTGGCACTCGAGTCATGAGAACAGGCCCTACACCCCCTGGCACTCGGGTCATCAGAGCAGGCCCTACACCCCCTGGCACTCGAGTCATGAGAACAGGCCCTACACCCCCTGGCACTCGAGTCATGAGAACAGGCCCTACACCCCCTGGCACTCGGGTCATCAGAGCAGGCCCTACACCCCCTGGCACTCGGGTCATCAGAGCAGGCCCTACACCCCCTGGCACTCGGGTCATCAGAGCAGGCCCTACACCCCCTGGCACTCGAGTCATGAGAACAGGCCCTACACCCCCTGGCACTCGGGTCATCAGAACAGGCCCTACACCCCCTGGCACTCGAGTCATGAGAACAGGCCCTACACCCCCTGGCACTCGGGTCATCAGAACAGGCCCTACACCCCCTGGCACTCGAGTCATGAGAACAGGCCCTACACCCCCTGGCACTCGGGTCATCAGAGCAGGCCCTACACCCCCTGGCACTCGAGTCATGAGAACAGGCCCTACACCCCCTGGCACTCGAGTCATGAGAACAGGCCCTACACCCCCTGGCACTCGGGTCATCAGAGCAGGCCCTACACCCCCTGGCACTCGGGTCATCAGAGCAGGCCCTACACCCCCTGGCACTCGGGTCATCAGAGCAGGCCCTACACCCCCTGGCACTCGAGTCATGAGAACAGGCCCTACACCCCCTGGCACTCGGGTCATCAGAACAGGCCCTACACCCCCTGGCACTCGAGTCATGAGAACAGGCCCTACACCCCCTGGCACTCGGGTCATCAGAACAGGCCCTACACCCCCTGGCACTCGAGTCATGAGAACAGGCCCTACACCCCCTGGCACTCGGGTCATCAGAGCAGGCCCTACACCCCCTGGCACTCGGGTCATCAGAGCAGGCCCTACACCCCCTGGCACTCGAGTCATGAGAACAGGCCCTACACCCCCTGGCACTCGGGTCATCAGAACAGGCCCTACACCCCCTGGCACTCGAGTCATGAGAACAGGCCCTACACCCCCTGGCACTCGGGTCATCAGAACAGGCCCTACACCCCCTGGCACTCGAGTCATGAGAACAGGCCCTACACCCCCTGGCACTCGGGTCATCAGAGCAGGCCCTACACCCCCTGGCACTCGAGTCATGAGAACAGGCCCTACACCCCCTGGCACTCGAGTCATGAGAACAGGCCCTACACCCCCTGGTACTCGGGTCATCAGAACAGGCCCTACACCCCCTGGCACTCGAGTCATGAGAACAGGCCCTACACCCCCTGGCACTCGGGTCATCAGAACAGGCCCTACACCCCCTGGCACTCGAGTCATGAGAACAGGCCCTACACCCCCTGGCACTCGGGTCATCAGAGCAGGCCCTACACCCCCTGGCACTCGAGTCATGAGAACAGGCCCTACACCCCCTGGCACTCGAGTCATGAGAACAGGCCCTACACCCCCTGGCACTCGGGTCATCAAAGCAGGCCCTACACCCCCTGGCACTCGGGTCATCAGAGCAGGCCCTACACCCCCTGGCACTCGAGTCATGAGAACAGGCCCTACACCCCCTGGCACTCGGGTCATCAGAACAGGCCCTACACCCCCTGGCACTCGAGTCATGAGAACAGGCCCTACACCCCCTGGCACTCGGGTCATCAGAGCAGGCCCTACACCCCCTGGCACTCGAGTCATGAGAACAGGCCCTACACCCCCTGGCACTCGAGTCATGAGAACAGGCCCTACACCCCCTGGCACTCGGGTCATCAGAGCAGGCCCTACACCCCCTGGCACTCGGGTCATCAGAGCAGGCCCTACACCCCCTGGCACTCGGGTCATCAGAGCAGGCCCTACACCCCCTGGCACTCGAGTCATGAGAACAGGCCCTACACCCCCTGGCACTCGGGTCATCAGAACAGGCCCTACACCCCCTGGCACTCGAGTCATGAGAACAGGCCCTACACCCCCTGGCACTCGGGTCATCAGAGCAGGCCCTACACCCCCTGGCACTCGAGTCATGAGAACAGGCCCTACACCCCCTGGCACTCGAGTCATGAGAACAGGCCCTACACCCCCTGGCACTCGGGTCATCAGAGCAGGCCCTACACCCCCTGGCACTCGAGTCATGAGAACAGGCCCTACACCCCCTGGCACTCGAGTCATGAGAACAGGCCCTACACCCCCTGACACTCGGGTCATCAGAACAGGCCCTACACCCCCTGGCACTCGAGTCATGAGAACAGGCCCTACACCCCCTGGCACTCGGGTCATCAGAACAGGCCCTACACCCCCTGGCACTCAAGTCATCAGAACAGACCTTACACCCCCTGACACTCGAGTCATCAGAACAGACCTTACACCCCCTGACACTCGAGTCATCAGAACAGGCCCTACACCCCCTGGCACTCGAGTCATGAGAACAGGCCCTACACCCCCTGGCACTCGGGTCATCAGAACAGGCCCTACACCCCCTGGCACTCGAGTCATGAGAACAGGCCCTACACCCCCTGGCACTCGGGTCATCAGAACAGGCCCTACACCCCCTGGCACTCGAGTCATGAGAACAGGCCCTACACCCCCTGGCACTCGGGTCATCAGAACAGACCTTACACCCCCTGACACTCGAGTCATCAGAACAGACCTTACACCCCCTGACACTCGGGTCATCAGAACAGGCCCTACACACCCTGACACTCGGGTCATCAGAACAGACCTTACACCCCCTGACACTCGAGTCATCAGAACAGACCTTACACCCCCTGGCACTCGGGTCATCAGAACAGGCCCTACACACCCTGACACTCGGGTCATCAGAACAGGCCCTACACCCCCTGACACTCGAGTCATCAGAACAGGCCCTACACCCCCTGACACTCGAGTCATCAGAACAGACCTTACACCCCCTGACACTCGAGTCATCAGAACAGACCTTACACCCCCTGACACTCGAGTCATCAGAGCAGGCCCTACACCCCCTGGCACTCGGGTCATCAGAACAGGCCCTACACTTCCTGACACTCGGGTCATCAGAACAGGCCCTACACTTCCTGACACTCGGGTCATCAGAGCAGGCCCTACACCCCCTGGCACTCGGGTCATCAGAACAGGCCCTACACTTCCTGACACTCGGGTCATCAGAACAGGCCCTACACTTCCTGACACTCGGGTCATCAGAACAGGCCCTACACCCCCTGACACTCGGGTCATCAGAACAGGCCCTACACTTCCTGGCACTCGGGTCATAAGAACAGGCCCTACACCCCCTGACACTCGAGTCATCAGAACAGGCCCTACACCCCCTGACACTCGGGTCATCAGAACAGGCCCTACACCCCCTGACACTCGGGTCATCAGAACAGGCCCTACACCCCCTGACACTCGGGTCATCAGAACAGACCTTACACCCCCTGACACTCGGGTCATCAGAACAGGCCCTACACCCCCTGACACTCGGGTCATCAGAACAGGCCCTACACCCCCTGACACTCGGGTCATCAGAACAGGCCCTACACCCCCTGACACTCGGGTCATCAGAACAGACCTTACACCCCCTGACACTCGGGTCATCAGAACAGGCCCTACACCCCCTGGCACTCGGGTCATCAGAACAGGCCCTACACTTCCTGACACTCGGGTCATCAGAACAGGCCCTACACTTCCTGACACTCGGGTCATCAGAACAGGCCCTACACCCCCTGACACTCGGGTCATCAGAACAGGCCCTACACTTCCTGGCACTCGGGTCATAAGAACAGGCCCTACACCCCCTGACACTCGAGTCATCAGAACAGGCCCTACACCCCCTGACACTCGGGTCATCAGTACAGGCCCTACACCCCCTGACACTCGGGTCATCAGAACAGGCCCTACACCTCCTGACACTCGGGTCATCAGAACAGACCTTACACCCCCTGACACTCGGGTCATCAGAACAGGCCCTACACACCCTGACACTCGAGTCATCAGAACAGACCCAAGGGTTAGGGCACTCGAGTCATCAGAACAGACCCTACACCCCCTGACACTCGGGTCATCAGAACAGGCCCTACACACCCTGACACTCGAGTCATCAGAATAGACCCTAGGGTTAGGGCACTCGGGTCATCAGAATAGACCCTAGGGTTAGGGCACTCGGGTCATCAGAATAGACCCTAGGGTTAGGGCACTCGGGTCATCAGAATAGACCCTAGGGTTAGGGCACTCGGGTCATCAGAATAGACCTTAGGGTTAGGGCACTCGGGTCATCAGAATAGACCCTAGGGTTAGGGCACTCGGGTCATCAGAATAGACCTTAGGGTTAGGGCACTCGGGTCATCAGAATAGACCCTAGGGTTAGGGCACTCGGGTCATCAGAATAGACCTTAGGGTTAGGGCACTCGGGTAACTGAAGGGTGCTGGACCTGGTCTGCAGCGCCCGGATCTCCGTCTCTCTGCGGCTCATCTTCTCCACAGACTCGGGCACTTCCACTTTCATCTTCTTCATCCAGCGAGCCTCCTCCAGAACCTCCAGAACCTCCGGGGACAAGTTCACCTGCAGCTCCTGCACCAGGGACCACTGTTCATGTAGAACCAGCAGAGACACAGAACCAGCAGAGACACAGAACCAGCAGAGACCAGCAGAGACACAGAACCAGCAAAGACCAGCAGAGACACAGAACCAGCAGAGACACAGAACCAGCAGAGACACAGAACCAGCAGAGACACAGAACCAGCAGAGACCAGCAGAGACACAGAACCAGCAAAGACCAGCAGAGACACAGAACCAGCAGAGACCAGCAGAACCAGTAGAGACCAGCAGAGACACAGAACCAGCAGAGACACAGAACCAGCAGAGACACAGAACCAGCAGAGACACAGAACCAGCAGAGACCAGCAGAAACACAGAACCAGCAGAGACCAGCAGAAACACAGAACCAGCAGAGACCAGCAGAGACCAGCAGAGACACAGAACCAGCAGAGACCAGCAGAGACACAGAACCAGCAGAGACCAGCAGAGACCAGCAGAGACACAGAACCAGCAGAGACCAGCAGAGACCAGCAGAGACCAGCAGAGACACAGAACCAGCAGAGACACAGAACCAGCAGAGACCAGCAGAGACACAGAACCAGCAGAGACCAGCAGAGACACAGAATCAGCAGAGACCAGCAGAACCAGCAGAGACCAGCAGAACCAGCAGAGACCAGCAGAGACACAGAACCAGCAGAGACCAGCAGAGACACAGAACCAGCAGAGACCAGCAGAGACCAGCAGAGACACAGAACCAGCAGAGACCAGCAGAACCAGCAGAGACACAGAACCAGCAGAGACACAGAACCAGCAGAGACCAGCAGAAACACAGAACCAGCAGAGACCAGCAGAGACCAGCAGAGACACAGAACCAGCAGAGACCAGCAGAGACACAGAACCAGCAGAGACCAGCAGAGACCAGCAGAGACACAGAACCAGCAGAGACCAGCAGAGACCAGCAGAGACCAGCAGAGACACAGAACCAGCAGAGACACAGAACCAGCAGAGACCAGCAGAGACACAGAACCAGCAGAGACCAGCAGAGACACAGAATCAGCAGAGACCAGCAGAACCAGCAGAGACCAGCAGAACCAGCAGAGACCAGCAGAGACACAGAACCAGCAGAGACCAGCAGAGACACAGAACCAGCAGAGACCAGCAGAGACCAGCAGAGACACAGAACCAGCAGAGACCAGCAGAACCAGCAGAGACACAGAACCAGCAGAGACACAGAACCAGCAGAGACAAAGAACTAGCAGAGACACAGAACCAGCAGACACAGAACCAGCAGAGACACAGAACCAGCAGAGACCAGCAGAGACACAGAACCAGCAGAGACCAGCAGAACCAGTAGAGACACAGAACCAGCAGAGACACAGAACCAGCAGAGACACAGAACCAGCAGAGACCAGCAGAGACACAGAACCAGCAGAGACCAGCAGAGACCAGCAGAGACACAGAACCAGCAGAGACCAGCAGAGACCAGCAGAACCAGCAGAACCAGCAGAGACCATCAGAACCAGCAGAGACACACAACCAGCAGAGACCAGCAGAGACACAGAACCAGCAGACACAGAACCAGCAGAGACACAGAACCAGCAGAGACCAGCAGAGACACAGAACCAGCAGAGACCAGCAGAGACACAGAACCAGCAGACACAGAACCAGCAGAGACACAGAACCAGCAGAGACACAGAACCAGCAGACAGAACCAGCAGAGACACAGAACCAGCAGAGACACAGAACCAGCAGAGACACAGACTGGACTGTTCTTGTAGACACTAGAGATAAAAACACAAGCTAGTCATAATCAACCTCTCTACAACATGCTAATGTAAACACAACTGTAACCATGGTGATTAGAGTCAGAAATACTCAAGACCTGGTTTAGTCCAGGTTTAGTCCTGGTTTAGACCTGCTTTAGACCTGCTTTAGACCTGCTTTAGACCTGCTTTAGTCTCGTTTCTGTCCTGGTCCAGACCTGGTTCTGCAGTCGGACCAGAAGTGTGTTCCTGAGCAGGAGTGTAGCGCCCGCTGCGGCCTGGCTCCAGTGCTGCAGGTGCAGGAGCTCATACTGCATCAGGACCACGGCCGTTTTGTTGTAGAGCTGCACCAGACGACTCAGCTCTGGGCTCTGACAAAAACACACTGTATCACACTTTTATCACATTGTATCACACTGTATCACACTTTTATCACATTGTATCACACTGTATCACACCTTTATCACATTGTATCACACTGTATCACACTTTTATCACATTGTATCACACTGTATCACACTGTATCACACTTTATCACACTTTTATCACATTGTATCACACTGTATCACACTGTATCACACTTTTATCACATTGTATCACACTGTATCACACTTTTATCACATTGTATCACACTGTATCACACTGTATCACACTTTTATCACACTGTATCACACTTTTATCACATTGTATCACACTGTATCACACTGTATCACACTTTTAGCACACTTTTATCACACTGTATCACACTTTTATCACATTGTATCACACTGTATCACACTTTTATCACACTTTTATCACACTGTATCACACTGTATCACACTGTATCACACTTTTATCACACTGTATCACACTTTATCACACTTTTATCACATTGTATCACACTGTATCACACTGTATCACACTTTTATCACATTGTATCACACTGTATCACACTGTATCACACTTTTATCACACTGTATCACACTTTATCACACTTTTATCACATTGTATCACACTGTATCACACTGTATCACACTTTTAGCACACTTTTATCACACTGTATCACACTTTTATCACATTGTATCACACTGTATCACACTTTTATCACACTGTATCACACTGTATCACACTTTTATCACACTTTATCACACTTTTATCACATTGTATCACACTGTATCACACTGTATCACACTTTTATCACACTGTATCACACTGTATCACACTTTTATCACACTGTATCACACTTTATCACACTTTTATCACATTGTATCACACTGTATCACACTGTATCACACTTTTATCACATTGTATCACACTGTATCACACTGTATCACACTTTTATCACACTGTATCACACTTTATCACACTTTTATCACATTGTATCACACTGTATCACACTTTTATCACACTTTTATCACACTGTATCACACTTTTATCACACTGTATCACACTGTATCACACTTTTATCACATTGTATCACACTGTATCACACTGTATCACACTGTATCACACTTTTATCACATTGTATCACACTGTATCACACTGTATCACACTGTATCACACTGTATCACACTGTATCACACTTTTATCACATTGTATCACACTGTATCACACTGTATCACACTGTATCACACTTTTATCACATTGTATCACACTGTATCACACTTTTATCACACTTTTATCACACTGTATCACACTGTATCACACTGTATCACACTTTTATCACATTGTATCACACTGTATCACACTGTATCACACTGTATCACACTGTATCACACTTTATCACACTTTTATCACATTGTATCACACTGTATCACACTTTTATCACACTGTATCACACTTTTATCACATTGTATCACACTGTATCACACTGTATCACACTTTTATCACACTGTATCACACTGTATCACACTTTTATCACACTGTATCACACTTTATCACACTTTTATCACACTGTATCACACTTTTATCACATTGTATCACACTGTATCACACTTTTATCACACTGTATCACACTGTATCACACTTTTATCACATTGTATCACACTGTATCACACTGTATCACACTTTTATCACACTGTATCACACTTTATCACACTTTTATCACATTGTATCACACTGTATCACACTGTATCACACTGTATCACACTGTATCACACTTTTATCACACTTTTATCACACTTTTATCACACTTTTATCACACTGTATCACACTGTATCACACTTTTATCACACTTTTATCACACTGTATCACACTTTTATCACACTTTTATCACACTGTATCACACTGTATCACACTGTATCACACTGTATCACACTGTATCACACTTTTATCACACTGTATCACACTGTATCACACTTTTATCACATTGTATCACACTGTATCACACTTTTATCACACTTTTATCACACTGTATCACACTGTATCACACTGTATCACACTGTATCACACTGTATCACACTTTTATCACACTGTATCACACTGTATCACACTTTTATCACATTGTATCACACTGTATCACACTTTTATCACACTTTTATCACACTTTTATCACACTGTATCACACTTTTATCACATTGTATCACACTGTATCACACTGTATCACACTTTTATCACACTTTTATCACACTGTATCACACTGTATCACACTGTATCACACTGTATCACACTGTATCACACTTTTATCACACTGTATCACACTGTATCACACTTTTATCACATTGTATCACACTGTATCACACTTTTATCACATTGTATCACACTTTTATCACACTGTATCACACTTTTGTCACACTGGTTTAGACCTGGTTTAGACCTGGTTTAGTCCTGGTTTAGTCTTTTAAATAAACAGACCTTTAGATAGTCCAGTCTGGGCTTCAGGATCAACATTGGAGCCTCCATTTTACTGAAGAGCTGTCGACACCAGAGGACTCTCCCAGCGACCTGCAGGACACCACAAACATCTGTCTGTCACAGCAGTGGTGGGTCTGGTGTTGGGTCTGGTGTTGGGTCCGGTTGTGGGTCTGGTTGTGGATCTGGTTGTGGGTCTGGTTGTGGGTCTGGTTGTGGGTCTGGTTGGTGGTCCGGTTGTGGGTCTGGTGGTGGGTCTGGTTGTGGGTCTGGTGGCGGGTCTGGTGTTGGGTCCGGTTGTGGGTCTGGTTGTGGATCTGGTTGTGGGTCTGGTTGTGGGTCTGGTTGTGGGTCTGGTGGTGGGTCTGGTGGTGGGTCTGGTGTTGGGTCCGGTTGTGGGTCTGGTTGTGGGTCTGGTGGTGGGTCCGGTTGTGGGTCCGGTTGTGGGTCCGGTGGTGGGTCCGGTGTTGGGTCCGGTTGTGGGTCTGGTTGTGGGTCTGGTGGTGGGTCCGGTGTTGGGTCCGGTTGTGGGTCTGGTTGTGGGTCTGGTGGTGGGTCTGGTTGTGGGTCTGGTGTTGGGTCTGGTTGTGGGTCTGGTCGTGGGTCTGGTGGTGGGTCTGGTGGTGGGTCTGGTGTTGGGTCCGGTTGTGGGTCTGGTGGTGGGTCTGGTGTTGGGTCCGGTTGTGGGTCTGGTTGTGGGTCTGGTGGTGGGTCTGGTGGTGGGTCTGGTGTTGGGTCCGGTTGTGGGTCCGGTTGTGGGTCGGGTGGTGGGTCTGGTGGTGGGTCTGGTGTTGGGTCCGGTTGTGGGTCTGGTTGTGGGTCCGGTTGTGGGTCTGGTTGTGGGTCTGGTTGTGGGTCCGGTTGTGGGTCCGGTTGTGGGTCCGGTTGTGGGTCCGGTTGTGGGTCTGGTGGTGGGTCCGGTTGTGGGTCTGGTTGTGGGTCTGGTTGTGGGTCTGGTGTTGGGTCTGGTGGTGGGTCCGGTTGCGTACCGGGGGCAGGTTGCGTCCCAGTGGAGGATCTTCTCTCTGTCTCTGATAGGTTTTCCTGATCTGCTCCAGTTCTTTGTGATATTTCTGCAGAATCTGGAGGTAAAACGGCTTCAGCTCCAAACCAGAGACAGACTGGAACTGAGCGAGAAGATCCAAGAGCCTCAGCACCTGGAGAGCCACAAAGACCTGGTTTAGACCTGGTTTAGACCTGGTTTAGACCTGGTTTAGATCTGGTTTAGACCTGGTTTAGGCCTGGTTTAGACCTTGTTTAGACCTGGTTTAGACCTGGTTTAGACCTGGTTTAGACCTGGTTTAGACCTTGTTTAGACCTGGTTTAGACCTGGTTTAGACCTGGTTTAGACCTGGTTTGGACCGGGTTTGGGACTTACAGAGTGCAACTGTTGGAACCAGAAGTCCAGCAGAAACTCCAAAGACCGGATCAAGGCCTGAATCTGGGTCTGGAACTCTGAGAAGTCACTGTCAAACTGAAAGAGAGAAACTTAAAGTGTGTGTGTGTGTGTGTGTGTGTGTGTGTGTGTGTGTGTGTGTGTGTGGGGTCAAACCTCTAGTTTGCGGTGGTCCAGGATGTCGTAGGTTCTGGACTTGGTTGTGGACACAATGGTTTGATAGTCGGAGCAGATTTTCTCGACTCCCTCCACCTGAAAACCAGGCGTGTCTCATCCTCTCATCATCACCTCTCATCCTTTCATCCTCTCATCATCACCTCTCATCCTCACTCTCATCCTCTCATCATCACCTTTCATATTCACCTATCATCCTCTCATCATCACCTCTCATCATCACATCTCATCATCACATCTCATCCTCTCATCCTCACTCTCATCATCACCTCTCATCCTCTCATCCTCACTCTCATCATCACCTCTCATCCTCTCATCCTCACCTCTCATCATCACCTCTCATCCTCTCATCCTCTCATCTCATCCTCTCATCATCATCTCTCATCCTCTAATCATCGTCTCTCATCCTCTCATCATCATCTCTCATCCTCTCATCATCATCTCTCATCCTCTCATCCTCACCCGTCATCCTCTCATCCTCACCTGTCATCTTCTCATCATCACATCTCATCATCACAACTCATCATCACATCTCATCCTCTCATCATCACATCTCATCCTCTCATCATCACCTCTCATCCTCTCATCCTCACCGCTCATCCTCTCATCATCACCTCTCATCCTCTCATCTTCACCTCTCATCCTCTCATCCTCTCATCATCACCTCTCATCCTCTCATCATCACCTCTCATCCTCACCTCTCATCCTCTCATCATCACATCTCATCATCACATCTCATCATCACATCTCATCCTCTCATCATCACATCTCATCCTCTCATCCTCTCATCATCACCTCTCATCATCACCTCTCATCCTCACCTCTCATCCTCTCATCATCACATCTCATCATCACATCTCATCATCACATCTCATCATCACATCTCATCCTCTCATCATCACATCTCATCCTCTCATCCTCACCTCTCATCCTCTCATCATCACCTCTCATCCTCTCATCATCACCTCTCATCATCACCTCTCATCCTCTCATCCTCACCTCTCATCATTTCATCCTCACCTCTCATCCTCTCATCATCACCTCTCATCCTCACCTCTCATCATCACCTCTCATCCTCACCTCTCATCATCACCTCTCATCCTCTCATCCTCACCTCTCATCATCACCTCTCATCCTCTCATCCTCTCATCTTCACCTCTCATCCTCTCATCATCACCTCTCATCATCACATCTCATCCTCTCATCCTCACTCTCATCATCACCTCTCATCCTCTCATCATCACATCTCATCCTCTCATCCTCACATCTCATCCTCTCATCCTCACCTCTCATCCTCACATCTCATCCTCTCATCCTCTCATCATCACATCTCATCCTCTCATCATCACATCTCATCCTCTCATCATCACATCTCATCTTCTCATCCTCTCATCATCACCTCTCATCATCACATCTCATCCTCACTTTCATCATCACCTCTCATCCTCTCATCCTCTCATCATCATCTCTCATCCTCTCATCATCATCTCTCATCCTCTCATCATCATCTCTCATCCTCTCATCATCATCTCTCATCCTCTCATCCTCACCCGTCATCCTCTCATCCTCACCTGTCATCTTCTCATCATCACATCTCATCATCACAACTCATCATCACATCTCATCCTCTCATCATCACATCTCATCCTCTCATCATCACCTCTCATCCTCTCATCCTCACCGCTCATCCTCTCATTATCACCTCTCATCATCTCATCTTCACCTCTCATCCTCTCATCCTCTCATCATCACCTCTCATCCTCACCTCTCATCCTCTCATCCTCACTTCTCATCCTCTCATCTCATCCTCTCATCATCATCTCTCATCCTCTCATCATCATCTCTCATCCTCTCATCATCATCTCTCATCCTCTCATCCTCACCCGTCATCCTCTCATCCTCACCTGTCATCTTCTCATCATCACATCTCATCATCACAACTCATCATCACATCTCATCCTCTCATCCTCACTTCTCATCCTCTCATCCTCTCATCTCATTCTCTCATCATCACCTCTCATCCTCTCATCCTCACCTCTCATCCTCTCATCCTCACCTCTCATCCTCTCATCCTCACTTCTCATCCTCTCATCTCATCCTCTCATCCTCTCGTACCTTGATGTGTTCGAGGACTGACAGATTTTCCAGCGTTGAGATCATCTCTGAGACTTTCTCCAGACGACGACAGAAAGCATCAAACTTTCCAAAGATGTAATGTTCACTGCAAATGGAAAAACTCAAACTGTAATATATATATATGATCATATCTCATATATATATATGATATTATCATATGTATAGAGATATGATCATATCTCATATATATATGATAACATCTAATATATATATGATAACATCTAATATATATATGATCACATTCAAAATACTCGAGTCGACTCGACTCAGACTCGACTCGACTCGACTCGGACTCGACTCAGACTCGACTCGACTCGGTGGTTTCACGTTGACCTGTGGCTGACCTGAAGTCGAACTGTCGTTGTTTGGGGTTCTGTCTGAGCTGCTCTCGGGCGACGTGGAAGCTCCTCTGGTACTGACGGTTCAGCTCCAGACACTCGCCGATCTTCTGCAGCAGCGCCGGCCTGAGAAGGCACGCCACAGGTCACGCCACAGGTCACGCCACAGGTCACGCCACGGGTCACGCCACAGGTCACGCCACGGGTCACGCCACGGGTCACGCCACAGGTCACGCCACAGGTCACGCCACAGGTCACGCCACGGGTCACGCCACGGGTCACGCCACAGGTCACGCCACGGGTCACGCTCTGACACGTTTACACATGTTAATTTGTCACATGATGTGTCACATGATGTGTCACATCACATGTAGGTTAGGGTTAGGTGGGTCCTAGTCCCTGGTCCTGGTCCTGGTCGTGGTCCTGGTCCTGGTCCAGGGCTAGTTCCAGGACCAGGACCAGGACCAGGACCAGGACCTGGCCCTGTGTCGTTACCGTGGGTGGTCCCAGACATTGGCCACACCCCCACACAGGAAGCGGCGGCAGGTGTTGATCATCTGATTGGTGACTTTGAGCAGCAGTGACGTCATCCTCTGAGACGTGTTGTAGAACGGAGAAACTGAGTGGATCATCTTCAGACTGGACATGAGCAGAGACAAGTGCTGACCCACTGCCCCCTGAGAGAGAGAGATCAGAGGTCAGAGGGGTCAGAGGTGAGGGAGAGAGAGGTGAGAGAGAGAGGGGTCAGAGGTGAGAGAGAGGAGTCAGAGGTGAGAGATAGAGGGGTCAGAGGTGAGAGAGAGAGGGGTCAGAGGTGAGAGAGAGGAGTCAGAGGTGAGAGATAGAGGGGTCAGAGGTGAGAGAGAGAGGAGTCAGAGGGTCAGAGGGGTCAGAGGTGAGAGAGAGAGGGGTCAGAGGTGAGAGAGAGAGGGGTCAGAGGTGAGAGAGAGGAGTCAGAGGTGAGAGATAGAGGGGTCAGAGGTGAGAGAGAGAGGAGTCAGAGGGTCAGAGGGGTCAGAGGTGAGAGAGAGAGGGGTCAGAGGTGAGAGAGAGGGGTCAGAGGTGAGAGAGAGAGGGGTCAGAGGTGAGAGAGAGAGGAGTCAGAGGTGAGAGAGAGAGGGGTCAGAGGTGAGAGAGAGAGGGGTCAGAGGTGAGAGAGAGGGGTCAGAGGTGAGAGAGAGAGGGGTCAGAGGTGAGAGAGAGAGGAGTCAGAGGTGAGAGAGAGAGGGGTCAGAGGTGAGAGAGGGGTCAGAGGTGAGAGAGAGAGGGGTCAGAGGTGAGAGAGAGGGGTCAGAGGTGAGAGAGAGAGGAGTCAGAGGTGAGAGAGAGAGGGGTCAGAGGTGAGAGAGAGAGGGGTCAGAGGTTACAGAAAGAGGGGTCAGAGGTGAGAGAGAGAGGGGTCAGAGGTGAGAGAGAGAGGGGTCAGAGGTGACAGAAAGAGGGGTCAGAGGTGAGAGAGAGAGGGGTCAGAGGTGAGAGAGAGAGGGGTCAGAGGTGAGAGAGAGGAGTCAGAGGTGAGAGAGAGGGGTCAGAGGTGAGAGAGAGGAGTCAGAGGTGAGAGAGAGAGGAGTCAGAGGTGAGAGCGAGAGGGGTCAGAGGTGAGAGAGAGAGGGGTCAGAGGTGAGAGAGAGAGGGGTCAGAGCTGAGAGAGAGAGGGGTCAGAGGTTAGAGATAGAGGGGTCAGAGGTGAGAGAGAGGGGTCAGAGGTGAGAGAGAGAGGAGTCAGAGCTGAGAGAGAGAGGGGTCAGAGGTTAGAGATAGAGGGGTCAGAGGTGAGAGAGAGGGGTCAGAGGTGAGAGAGAGAGGAGTCAGAGGTGAGAGAGAGAGGAGTCAGAGGTGAGAGAGAGAGGGGTCAGAGGTGAGAGAGAGAGGGGTCAGAGGTGAGAGAGAGAGGAGTCAGAGGTGAGAGAGAGAGGGGTCAGAGGTGAGAGAGAGAGGGGTCAGAGGTGAAAGAGAGAGGAGTCAGAGGTGAGAGAGAGAGGGGTCAGAGGTGAGAGAGAGAGGGGTCAGAGGTGAGAGAGAGAGGGGTCAGAGGTGAGAGAGAGGGGTCAGAGGTGAGAGAGAGAGGGGTCAGAGGTGAGAGAGAGAGGGGTCAGAGGTGAGAGAGAGAGGGGTCAGAGGTGAGAGAGAGAGGGGTCAGAGGTTAGAGAGAGAGGGGTCAGAGGTGAGAGAGAGAGGGGTCAGAGGTGAGAGAGAGAGGGGTCAGAGGTGAGAGAGAGAGGGGTCAGAGGTGAGAGAGAAAGGAGTCAGAGGTGAGAGAGAGAGGGGTCAGAGGTGAGAGAGAGAGGGGTCAGAGGTGAGAGAGAGAGGAGTCAGAGGTGAGAGAGAGAGGGGTCAGAGGTGAAAGAGAGGGGTCAGAGGTGAGAGAGAGAGGGGTCAGAGGTTAGAGAGAGAGGGGTCAGAGGTGAGAGAGAGAGGAGTCAGAGGTGAGAGAGAGAGGGGTCAGAGGTTAGAGAGAGAGGAGTCAGAGGTGAAAGAGAGAGGGGTCAGAGGTGAGAGAGAGAGGGGTCAGAGGTGAGAGAGAGAGGGGTCAGAGGTGAGAGAGAGAGGGGTCAGAGGTGAGAGAGAGAGGAGTCAGAGGTGAGAGAGAGAGGGGTCAGAGGTGAGAGAGAGAGGGGTCAGAGGTGAAAGAGAGAGGAGTCAGAGGTGAGAGAGAGAGGGGTCAGAGGTGAGAGAGAGAGGGGTCAGAGGTGAGAGAGAGAGGGGTCAGAGGTGAGAGAGAGAGGGGTCAGAGGTGAGAGAGAGAGGGGTCAGAGGTGAGAGAGAGAGGGGTCAGAGGTGAGAGAGAGAGGGGTCAGAGGTTAGAGAGAGAGGGGTCAGAGGTGAGAGAGAGAGGGGTCAGAGGTGAGAGAGAGAGGAGTCAGAGGTGAGAGAGAGAGGGGTCAGAGGTTAGAGAGAGAGGAGTCAGAGGTGAGAGAGAGAGGGGTCAGAGGTGAGAGAGAGAGGAGTCAGAGGTGAGAGAGAGAGGGGTCAGAGGTTAGAGAGAGAGGAGTCAGAGGTGAGAGAGAGAGGGGTCAGAGGTTAGAGGGGTCAGAGGTGAGTTACTGGAGTGCGGTTTCCCAGTGGCTCAAAGATCTGCTCCAGAGTGTAGAGAAACTTCACGTTGTCTTTGGCCTCGTTCGCTACCACCGTGATGTCAGCATCCTGCACACACCAATCAGAGCACAGCGTTAGGGGTCAAGCATTCCAGGTTAAAGGATGGTTAATGAAACAAAATAAAATATTAAAATAACTTAAACTTGATCTGAATGAAACAAAACCAAAGTTCATCGTCTTCAGCACAAATTTATTCAGAGATCATCTAAGGCAGAGTGATGGTTACCAGTTTCCTCCAGCGACGCAGGACTTTGGACTTGGCCATCTGCAGCACGCCCAGAGTCTTCTTCACATGAGGACGCTTCACCTCCTCCAGCAGACTGCACACAAGACCCGCTTTAGACCCGCTTTAGACCCGCTTTAGACCCGCTTTAGACCCGCTTTAGTCCTGTTTTAGACCCGCTTTAGACCCGCTTTAGACCTGTTTTAGACCCGCTTTAGACCCGCTTTAGACCTGTTTTAGACCCGCTTTAGACCCGCTTTAGTCCTGCTTTAGACCCGCTTTAGACCCGCTTTAGTCCTGTTTTAGACCCGCTTTAGACCCGCTTTATACCCGCTTTAGTCCCGCTTTAGACCCGCTTTAGACCCGCTTTAGACCCGCTTTAGTCCCGCTTTAGACCCGCTTTAGACCCGCTTTAGACCCGCTTTAGACCCGCTTTAGACCCGCTGTAGACACTCTTTAGTCCTGCTTTAGTCCTGCTTTAGTCCCGCTTTAGACCCGCTTTAGACCCGCTTTAGACCCGCTTTAGACCCGCTTTAGACCTGCTTTAGACCTGCTTTAGACCTGCTGTAGACACTCTTTAGACCTGCTTTAGTCCTGCTTTAGTCCCGCTTTAGTCCCGCTTTAGTCCCGCTTTAGACCTGCTGTAGACACTCTTTAGACCTGCTTTAGTCGTGCTTTAGTCCCGCTTTAGTCCTGCTTTAGACCCGCTTTAGACCTGCTTTAGAACTGCTTTAGACCCGCTTTAGTCCCGCTTTAGACCCGCTTTAGACCTGCTTTAGACACTCTTTAGACCCGCTTTAGACCTGCTGTAGACACTCTTTAGACCTGCTTTAGACCCGCTTTAGTCCCGCTTTAGACCCGCTTTAGACCTGCTTTAGACACTCTTTAGACCCGCTTTAGACCCGCTTTAGATCCGCTTTAAACCTGCTTTAGACCCGCTTTAGATCCGCTTTAGACCCGCTTTAGACCCGCTTTAGACCCGCTTTAGACCCGCTTTAGACCCTCTTTAGACCCACTTTAGACCCGCTTTAGACCCGATCTAGACCCGCTTTAGACCCGGTCTAGACCCTGTTTAGACCAGGTCTAGATCTGGTCGAGACCCTGTTTAGACCAGGTCTAGACCCGGTCCAATCCCATTTTAGATCCAGTTCAGTCCTGCTTTAGAGCAGTCCCTCTCCAGTCCCAGTCTGGTCCTAGTCCAGTCCCGGTCCAGTCCCGGTCGAGGCACCCAGTCCAGTCCCGGGTCCCGGTCCAGTCCTGTTCCAGTACCTGTTGAAGGTGACCATGCGTCTCTTCCAGTGCTCCAGTTCTGACTCTGGACCGGCGTTGTCTGGTTCTCGTCTCAGTTGTTCGCTGTCGATCAGAACCTGCTGGATCTGATTGGTCCAGAGGGAGACCACGCCTTCCAGACGCTCCACAACCTCGCTGCTATTGGCTGAAACACAGGAAGTGGACAAAGTGATTTCCTGATAGTTTGAGTCCTGGTGTGGCGTCAGTACCGGCGCTGGTGTAGTCCGCGGGGCTGGACAGACGCTCCATGGTCTCTGGAAGCTCGACCTGCTGCAGGAGGAACCTCTGATCCAGGTTCAGTCTCACTGAGTCCAGACTGAACAAGAACCGGTCCAAAGACCAGAAGAAGTCCTGAACCACGGGCGAAGACGAGGCCTCCTGAACGCAGCCCCAAGACTGAACACAGAGACCCGGTTTAGACCCGGTTTAGACCTGGTTTAAACCTGGTTTAAACCTAGTTTAGACCTGGTTTAGACCTGGTTTAGACCCGGGTTAGACCCGGTTTAGACCTGGTTTAAACCTGGTTTAAACCTGGTTTAGACCTGGTTTAGACCTGGTTTAGACCTGGTTTAGACCTGGTTTAGACCCGGGTTAGACCCGGTTTAGACCTGGTTTAAACCCTGTTTAGACCCGGTTTAGACCTGGTTTAGGCCTGGTTTAGACCTGGTTTAAACCTAGTTTAGACCTGGTTTAGACCTGGTTTAGACCTGGTTTAGACCTGGTTTAGACCCGGGTTAGACCCGGTTTAGACCTGATTTAAACCTGGTTTAAACCTGGTTTAGACCTGGTTTAGACCTGGTTTAGACCTGGTTTAGACCTGGTTTAGACCCGGGTTAGACCCGGTTTAGACCTGGTTTAAACCCTGTTTAGACCCGGTTTAGACCTGGTTTAGGCCTGGTTTAGTCCTGGTTTAGTCCTGGTTTAGACCTGGTTTAGGCCTGGTTTAGACCTGGTTTAGACCTGGTTTAGACCTGGTTTAGGCCTGGTTTAGACCTGGTTTAGACCTGGTTTAGACCTGGTTTAGACCTGGTTTAGACCTGGTTTAGACCTGGTTTAGACCTGGTTTAGACCCACCTGCTGGGACTTAAGCGCTGGGACCATGATGTGTGAGAACAGAGTTTCTAAACTCTGCAGCAGAGAGCCATCAGAACAGTCCAACATCCCGAAGTTCACCTCCTGAAACACAAACCAGTCAAGTACAGAAGACTCTAAAGCACAGACTCTAAACAGACTCTAAACAGACTCTCAACACACTCTAAAGCACATACTCTAATTATTTCTAATTTTCTACATAAATATATTCTCTGAAGCTTTATTCACATATTTACACTTTATTTGGTCACAAACAAAGTGTTTAAAAGTGTCCGTGCTGAGTAGAAATAGTGGAACTCTAAACTATTAGAGACTTTAGAGTCTGACCTGCTGAACGTTGGCTGCGGTGACGAGTTTGTCACTGGTTCTGAGGAAAAACAGGCACAGGCCCAACAGCGCCTACGACAGGCACAAACAGGTACTACAGTCACTTTGTAAAACTCTAAAACTCTACACATACAAGCGCTTTTACCTAGTTATATAAGTACAGAACTAGTAAATATATGTTTACATTTGAATTATGCATCTTATTACACTTTTGACTCTTTATGAATGATAAACACAGACATATTTCACCTCAGATGTTCCCGTCGTGATGAAGAGTTTCTTCTGAGTCGCAGCTGAAGCGGCTTCAGAAAACGAAGACGTCGACGACGAAGTCTGAAGTGAAACAGAAATGTGACTCTAATGTGGCTCTAATGTGGCTCTAATGTGACTCTAATGTGGCTCTAATGTGGCTCTAAAGTGGCTCTAATGTGGCTCTAGTGTGGCTCTAGTGTGGCTCTAATGTGGCTCTAATGTGGCTCTAATGTGGCTCTGATGTGGCTCTGATGTGGCTCTAATGTGACTCTGATGTGGCTCTGATGTGGCTCTGATGTGACTCTGATGTGGCTCTAATGTGGCTCTAATGTGGCTCTAATGTGGCTCTGATGTGGCTCTGATGTGGCTCTGATGTGGCTCTAATGTGGCTCTAATGTGACTCTAATGTGGCTCTAATGTGACTCTAATGTGGCTCTAATGTGACTCTAAAGTGGCTCTAATGTGACTCTAATGTGGCTCTAATGTGGCTCTAATGTGGCTCTAATGTGACTCTAATGTGGCTCTAATGTGGCTCTGATGTGGCTCTGATGTGGCTCTAATGTGGTTCTAATGTGGCTCTAAAGTGGCTCTAATGTGGCTCTGATGTGGCTCTGATGTGGCTCTAATGTGGCTCTAATGTGGCTCTAAAGTGGCTCTAATGTGACTCTAATGTGGCTCTGATGTGGCTCTAATGTGGCTCTAATGTGACTCTAATGTGGCTCTGATGTGGCTCTAATGTGGCTTTAATGTGGCTCTAATGTGGCTCTAATGTGGCTCTAATGTGACTCTAATGTGACTCTAATGTGACTCTAATGTGGCTCTAATGTGGCT
Source organism: Eucyclogobius newberryi (assembly GCF_026437365.1). NCBI lineage: Eukaryota > Metazoa > Chordata > Actinopteri > Gobiiformes > Gobiidae > Eucyclogobius > Eucyclogobius newberryi. The sequence continues at coordinate 158,979 of NW_027315810.1, read as the reverse complement.
CTAAAGTGGCTCTAATGTGGCTCTAATGTGGCTCTAATGTGACTCTAATGTGACTCTAATGTGGCTCTAATGTGACTCTAGTGTGGCTCTAATGTGGCTCTAATGTGACTCTAATGTGGCTCTAATGTGGCTCTAATGTGACTCTAATGTGGCTCTAATGTGACTCTAAAGTGGCTCTAATGTGACTCTAATGTGGCTCTAATGTGGCTCTAATGTGACTCTAATGTGGCTCTAATGTGACTCTAGTGTGGCTCTAATGTGGCTCTAATGTGACTCTAATGTGGCTCTAATGTGGCTCTAATGTGACTCTAATGTGGCTCTGATGTGGCTCTAATGTGACTCTAAAGTGGCTCTAATGTGACTCTAATGTGGCTCTAATGTGACTCTAATGTGGCTCTAATGTGACTCTAATGTGGCTCTGATGTAGCTCTAATGTGACTCTAATGTGGCTCTAATGTGGCTCTAATGTGACTCTAATGTGGCTCTAATGTGGCTCTAATGTGACTCTGATGTGGCTCTGATGTAGCTCTAATGTGACTCTAATGTGGCTCTAATGTGGCTCTAATGTGACTCTAATGTGACTCTGATGTGACTCTAATGTGGCTCTAATGTGGCTCTAATGTGACTCTAATGTGACTCTAATGTGGCTCTAATGTGACTCTAATGTGACTCTAATGTGGCTCTAATGTGGCTCTAATGTGACTCTAATGTGGCTCTAATGTGGCTCTAATGTGACTCTAATGTGGCTCTAATGTGACTCTAATGTGACTCTAATGTGGCTCTAATGTGGCTCTAATGTGACTCTAATGTGGCTCTGATGTAGCTCTAATGTGACTCTAATGTGGCTCTAATGTGGCTCTAATGTGACTCTAATGTGACTCTAATGTGGCTCTAATGTGACTCTAATGTGACTCTAATGTGGCTCTAATGTGGCTCTAATGTGACTCTAATGTGGCTTTAATGTGACTCTAATGTGGCTCTAATGTGGCTCTAATGTGGCTCTAATGTGACTCTAATGTGACTCTAATGTGACTCTAATGTGGCTTTAATGTGACTCTAATGTGGCTCTAATGTGACTCTAATGTGGCTTTAATGTGACTCTAATGTGGCTCTAATGTGGCTCTAATGTGGCTCTAATGTGACTCTAATGTGACTCTAATGTGGCTCTAATGTGGCTCTAAAGTGGCTCTAATGTGGCTCTAGTGTGGCTCTAGTGTGGCTCTAATGTGGCTCTAATGTGGCTCTAATGTGGCTCTGATGTGGCTCTGATGTGGCTCTAATGTGACTCTGATGTGGCTCTGATGTGGCTCTGATGTGACTCTGATGTGGCTCTAATGTGGCTCTAATGTGGCTCTGATGTGGCTCTGATGTGGCTCTGATGTGGCTCTGATGTGGCTCTAATGTGGCTCTAATGTGGCTCTAATGTGACTCTAATGTGGCTCTAATGTGACTCTAATGTGGCTCTAATGTGACTCTAAAGTGGCTCTAATGTGACTCTAATGTGGCTCTAATGTGGCTCTAATGTGACTCTAATGTGGCTCTGATGTGGCTCTGATGTGGCTCTGATGTGGCTCTAATGTGGCTCTAAAGTGGCTCTAATGTGGCTCTGATGTGGCTCTGATGTGGCTCTAATGTGACTCTAATGTGACTCTAATGTGGCTCTAATGTGGCTCTAATGTGGCTCTAATGTGACTCTAATGTGGCTCTAATGTGACTCTAATGTGGCTCTAGTGTGGCTCTAATGTGGCTCTAGTGTGACTCTAATGTGACTCTAATGTGACTCTAATGTGGCTCTAATGTGGCTCTAGTGTGGCTCTAATGTGGCTCTAATGTGACTCTAATGTGGCTCTAATGTGGCTCTAATGTGGCTCTGATGTGGCTCTAAAGTGGCTTTAATGTGACTCTAATGTGGCTCTAATGTGGCTCTAATGTGACTCTAATGTGGCTCTAATGTGGCTCTAATGTGGCTCTAATGTGACTCTGATGTGGCTCTAATGTGGCTTTAATGTGACTCTAATGTGGCTCTAATGTGACTCTAATGTGGCTCTAATGTGGCTCTAATGTGGCTCTAATGTGGCTCTAATGTGACTCTAATGTGACTAATGTGGCTCTGATGTGGCTCTAATGTGGCTCTAATGTGACTCTAATGTGGCTCTGATGTGGCTCTAATGTGGCTTTAATGTGGCTCTGATGTGGCTCTAATGTGGCTCTAATGTGGCTCTAATGTGACTCTAATGTGGCTCTAATGTGGCTCTGATGTAGCTCTAATGTGACTCTAATGTGGCTCTGATGTGGCTCTAATGTGGCTCTAATGTGGCTCTAATGTGGCTCTAATGTGGCTCTAGTGTGACTCTAATGTGGCTCTAATGTGGCTCTAATGTGGCTCTAACGTGGCTCTAATGTGGCTCTAATGTAACTTTAATGTGCCTCTAAAGTGGCTCTAATGTGACTCTAAAGTGGCTCTAATGTGGCTCTAATGTGGCTCTAATGTGGGTCTAATGTGGCTCTAATGTGACTCTAATGTGGCTCTAATGTGGCTCTAATGTGACTCTAATGTGGCTCTAATGTGACTCTAATGTGGCTCTAATGTGGCTCTAAAGTGGCTCTAATGTGACTCTAATGTGACTCTGATGTGGCTCTAATGTGGCTTTAATGTGACTCTAATGTGGCTCTAATGTGGCTCTAATGTGACTCTAATGTGGCTCTAATGTGGCTCTAATGTGGCTCTAATGTGACTCTAATGTGACTCTGATGTGGCTCTGATGTGGCTCTGATGTGGCTCTAATGTGACTCTAATGTGGCTCTAATGTGGCTCTGATGTGGCTCTAATGTGACTCTAATGTGGCTCTAATGTGGCTCTAAAGTGGCTCTAATGTGACTCTAATGTGACTCTAATGTGGCTCTGATGTGGCTCTAATGTGGCTTTAATGTGACTCTAATGTGGCTCTAATGTGACTCTAATGTGGCTCTAGTGTGGCTCTAATGTGGCTCTAATGTGACTCTAATGTGGCTCTAATGTGACTCTAATGTGGCTCTAGTGTGGCTCTAATGTGGCTCTAATGTGACTCTAATGTGGCTCTAATGTGGCTCTGATGTGGCTCTAATGTGACTCTAATGTGGCTCTAATGTGGCTCTAATGTGGCTCTAATGTGACTCTAATGTGGCTCTAATGTGGCTCTAATGTGACTCTAATGTGGCTCTAATGTGGCTCTAATGTGACTCTAATGTGGCTCTAATGTGGCTCTGATGTGGCTCTAATGTGACTAATGTGGCTCTGATGTGGCTCTAGTGTGGCTCTAATGTGGCTCTAATGTGGCTCTAGTGTGACTCTAATGTGGCTCTAATTTGGCTATGATGTGGCTCTAGTGTGGCTCTAATGTGGCTCTAATGTGGCTCTAACGTGGCTCTAATGTGGCTCTAATGTAACTCTAATGTGCCTCTAAAGTGGCTCTAATGTGACTCTAAAGGGGCTCTAAAGTGGCTCTAATGTGGCTCTAATGTGACTAATGTGCCTCTAAAGTGGCTCTAATGTGACTCTAAAGGGGCTCTAAAGTGGCTCTAATGTGGCTCTAAAGTGGCTCTAAAGGGGCTCTAAAGTGGCTCTAATGTGGCTCTAAAGTGGCTCTAAAGTGGCTCTAATGTGGCTCTAATGTGACTCTAATGTGGCTCTAAAGTGGCTCTAAAGGGGCTCTAAAGTGGCTCTATTGTGGCTCTAAAGTGGCTCTAAAGTGGCTCTAATGTGGCTCTAATCTGACTCTAATGTGGCTCTAATGTGGCTCTGATGTGGCTCTAATGTGACTCTAAAGTGGCTCTAAAGTGGCTCTAATGTGGCTCTAAAGTGGCTCTAAAGTGGCTCTAAAGTGGCTCTAATGTGGCTCTAAAGTGGCTCTAAAGTGGCTCTAAAGTGGCTCTCGGGGGAGGTGTTGTTACCGTGGCGAGGCTTTGGTAGAAAAACATGAGTCGTTTGGAGCCGTTCGCTGCAAAAAACTCTTCAATCAACGAAAACTAAAGAAACAACGACAAAGACGAAAAGCTTTAAACAAATATCACACTCCGGGGCCTCCTCACCGGGGCCTCCTCACCTCTCTGTCACACACCGGGGCCTCCTCACCTCTCTGTCACACACCGGGGCCTCCTCACCTCTCTGTCACACACCGGGGCCTCCTCACCTCTCTGTCACACACCGGGGCCTCCTCACCTCTCTGTCACACTCCGGGGCCTCCTCACCTCTCTGTCACACACCGGGGCCTCCTCACCTCTCTGTCACACACCGGGGCCTCCTCACCTCTCTGTCACACACCGGGGCCTCCTCACCTCTCTGTCACACACCGGGGCCTCCTCACCTCTCTGTCACACACCGGGGCCTCCTCACCTCTCTGTCACACACCGGGGCCTCCTCACCTCTCTGTCACACACCGGGGCCTCCTCACCTCTCTGTCACACACCGGGGCCTCCTCACCTCTCTGTCACACACCGGGGCCTCCTCACCTCTCTGTCACACACCGGGGCCTCCTCACCTCTCTGTCACACACCGGGGCCTCCTCACCTCTCTGTCACACACCGGGGCCTCCTCACCTCTCTGTCACACTCCTGGGCCTCCTCACCTCTCTGTCACACACCGGGGCCTCCTCACCTCTCTGTCACACACCGGGGCCTCCTCACCTCTCTGTCACACACCGGGGCCTCCTCACCTCTCTGTCACACTCCGGGGCCTCCTCACCTCTCTGTCACACTCCGGGGCCTCCTCACCTCTCTGTCACACTCCGGGGCCTCCTCACCTCTCTGTCACACTCCGGGGCCTCCTCACCTCTCTGTCACACTCCGGGGCCTCCTCACCTCTCTGTCACACTCCGGGGCCTCCTCACCTCTCTGTCACACACCGGGGCCTCCTCACCTCTCTGTCACACTCCGGGGCCTCCTCTTCTCTCTGTCACACTCCGGGGCCTCCTCACCTCTCTGTCACACACCGGGGCCTCCTCACCTCTCTGTCACACTCCGGGGCCTCCTCACCTCTCTGTCACACACCGGGGCCTCCTCACCTCTCTGTCACACTCCGGGGCCTCCTCTTCTCTCTGTCACACTCCGGGGCCTCCTCACCTCTCTGTCACACACCGGGGCCTCCTCACCTCTCTGTCACACACCAGGGCCTCCTCCACCTCTCGGGGCCCCAGGGCAGTGGCCTCACACAGGCAGGAGAGGAGGTACTGGTGCCTCGGGTCCAGGGCGGCCCTCCTCTCGTCCCGTTGCGCTCGAGCCTGCTTCAGGATCTCTCTTTGGGCCTCGTTGGACAGGAGCAGGCCTCGTTTCCCCGACAACTGGAGCCAACGGGAGACACGCCCACTTTTACTGCTGCTGTACTCGAGTAGATTACAGTTACCTCATCATTAAAGTAACGACAAAGAACACGAGAAGGAGAAGAGTCTGGTCAAGGCCACAAGAGGGCGCCGTGCTCTGCTACAGCCACTCTGTCGTCACTATGGCAACGGAGACTGGCACTGTCGGCTGCTGTGATTGGCTGTGCTGAAGCCTGTGATGATGTCACACTGAGGGTTAGGATGACGTCATACTTTGCTCTGGGAAAACCCTCCTCCTCCTCCTTCTCCTTCTCCTCCCCCTTCTTCTCAACCTCCTCTTCCTCCTCCCCCTCCTCTTCCTCCTCCTCCTCCTCCCCCTTCTTCTCAACCTCCTCTTCCTCCTCCCCCTCCTCTTCCTCCTCCTCCTCCTCCCCCTTCTTCTCAACCTCCTCTTCCTCCTCCCCCTCCTCTTCCACCTCCTCTTCCTCCTCCTCCTCCTCCCCCTTCTTCTCAACCTCCTCTTCCTCCTACCCCTCCTCTTCCACCTCCTCTTCCTCCTCCTCCTCCTCCCCCTTCTTCTCAACCTCCTCTTCCTCCTCCCCCTCCTCTTCCACCTCCTCTTCCTCCTCCTCCTCCTCCTCCTCCTCCCCCTTCTTCTCAACCTCCTCTTCCTCCTCCCCCTCCTCTTCCACCTCCTCTTCCTCCTCCTCCTCCTCCTCCCCCTTCTTCTCAACCTCCTCTTCCTCCTCCCCCTCCTCTTCCACCTCCTCCTCCTCCTCCTCCCCCTTCTTCTCAACCTCCTCTTCCTCCTCCCACTCCTCTTCCTCCTCCTCTTCCTCCTCCTCCCCCTTCTTCTCAACCTCCTCTTCCTCCTCCCACTCCTCTTCCTCCTCCTCCCCCTTCTTCTCAACCTCCTCTTCCTCCTCCCCCTCCTCTTCCACCTCCTCTTCCTCCTCCTCCTCCCCCTTCTTCTCAACCTCCTCTTCCTCCTCCCACTCCTCTTCCTCCTCCTCCCCCTTCTTCTCAACCTCCTCTTCCTCCTCCCCCTCCTCTTCCACCTCCTCTTCCTCCTCCTTCTCCTCCCCCCCTTCTTCTCAACCTCCTCTTCCTCCTCCCCCTCCTCTTTCACCTCCTCTTCCTCCTCCTTCTCCTCCTCCCCCTTCTTCTCAACCTCCTCTTCCTCCTCCTTCTCCTCCTCCCCCTTCTTCTCAACCTCCTCTTCCTCCTCCCCATCCTCTTCCCCCTCCTCTTCCACCTCCTCTTCCTCCTCCTTCTCCTCCTCCCCCTTCTTCTCAACCTCCTCTTCCTCCTCCCCCTCCTCTTCCACCTCCTCTTCCACCTCCTCTTCCTCCTCCTTCTCCTTCTCCTCCCCCTTCTTCTCAACCTCCTCTTCCTCCTCCCCCTCCTCTTCCACCTCCTCTTCCTCCTCCTTCTCCTCCTCCCCCTTCTTCTCAACCTCCTCTTCCTCTTCCTCCTCCCCCTTCTCCTCCTCCTCCTCCCCCTTCTTCTCAACCTCCTCTTCCACCTCCTCTTCCTCCTCCTCCTCCTCCTCCCCCTCCTTCTCAACCTCCTCTTCCTCCTCCCCCTTCTCCTCCTCCTCCTCCCCCTTCTCCTCAACCTCCTCTTCCTCTTCCTCCTCCTCCTCCTTCTTCTCCTCCTTCTCCAGTGTTGTTCATTTGGTTTCACTCACTGCAGTCGTGGGGGGCGGGGCCACGGGCGGGGCCACGGTCGGAGAAGACACCTGATTGGCTCTGGGGTTCTGTCCTGTGATGCGGCGATGTCGTGCTGAGGTCAGAGGTCAGAGGTCAGACATGTTTCAGTCACAGGAGTTTTCATGTAAAAACACCTTTTCGCGGCTTGAGTTTGTCCTCGTCTTCGGCTCCTCCCACTTCCTGTTTACGATGACTGGAGGATTCTGATTGGTGGGCGTGCCTTTGGTTCTCGCCTCCTGATTGGTCGGTCTGGTCCATTTTTTATGAACTGCAAGAAACAAATTACAAAACAAAACTGAACAGAAGAAAATGCATCAATTCTTATTTTAAATGTGTAAAAAAAACTCAAATAACTGACTTCAAACTGAACAAGACAAAAAAGAGTAAATTAATGTTGGGAAAAATCATCACTAAATATGACTTAAAAAATAAATAATAATTCATCTTTGTCAAATGAACAAACTCTAAACCAGGGCTATATCTAGAACTCTAAACCAGGGCTAAATCTAGAACTCTAAACCAGGGCTAAATCTAGAACTCTAAACCAGGGCTAAATCTAGAACTCTAAACCAAAACCAGGGCTATATCTAGAACTCTAAACCAGGGCTAAATCTAGAACTCTAAACCAGGGCTAAATCTAGAACTCTAAACCAAAACCAGGGCTAAAGCTAGAACTCTATACCAGGGCTAAATCTAGAACTCTAAACCAGGGCTGAATCTAGAACTCTAAGTGATTGAGTTTGGTTGAAAAGAGAAAACTTACGTCTCGTGTCGTTGGATCCAGAACATGAGTTAAAGTTTAGCCGTTTCCCAGAGCGTTTTGGACAAATTCGTTACCGAGCAACGACAAAACACAAAGGACAAAACAAAAGGACGAAACGTGATCAAGTCAAACATCAAACAGAGCTCTATAGAAACATCAGAGCTCTATAGAAACATCAGAGCTCTATAGAAACATCAGAGCTCTATAGAAACATCAGAGCTCTAGAGACCTCAGAGCTCTATAGAAACATCAGAGCTCTAGAGACCTCAGAGCTCTATAGAGACATCAGAGCTCTATAGAAACATCAGAGCTCTATAGAAACATCAGAGCTCTAGAGACCTCAGAGCTCTATAGAGACATCAGAGCTCTATAGAGACATCAGAGCTCTATAGAAACATCAGAGCTCTATAGAGACATCAGAGCTCTATAGAAACATCAGAGCTCTAGAGACCTCAGAGCTCTATAGAGACATCAGAGCTCTATAGAGACATCAGAGCTCTATAGAAACATCAGAGCTCTATAGAGACATCAGAGCTCTATAGAGACATCAGAGCTCTATAGAAACATCAGAGCTCTATAGAGACATCAGAGCTCTATAGAAACATCAGAGCTCTATAGAAACATCAGAGCTCTAGAGACCTCAGAGCTCTAGAGACCTCAGAGCTCAAGAGACCTCAGAGCTCTAGAGACCTCAGAGCTCTATAGAAACATCAGAGCTCTATAGAAACATCAGAGCTCAAGAGACCTCAGAGCTCTATAGAGACATCAGAGCTCTATAGAAACATCAGAGCTCTATAGAGACATCAGAGCTCTATAGAAACATCAGAGCTCTATAGAGACATCAGAGCTCTATAGAAACATCAGAGCTCTATAGAGACATCAGAGCTCTATAGAAACATCAGAGCTCTATAGAAACATCAGAGCTCTATAGAAACATCAGAGCTCTAGAGACCTCAGAGCTCTAGAGACCTCAGAGCTCAAGAGACCTCAGAGCTCTAGAGACCTCAGAGCTCTATAGAAACATCAGAGCTCTATAGAAACATCAGAGCTCAAGAGACCTCAGAGCTCTAGAGACCTCAGAGCTCTATAGAAACATCAGAGCTCTATAGAGACATCAGAGCTCTATAGAGACATCAGAGCTCTAGAGACCTCAGAGCTCTATAGAAACATCAGAGCTCTATAGAAACATCAGAGCTCTAGAGACCTCAGCGCTCTATAGAGACATCAGAGCTCTATAGAGACATCAGAGCTCTATAGAAACATCAGAGCTCTATAGACACATCAGAGCTCTAGAGACCTCAGAGCTCTAGAGACCTCAGAGCTCTATAAAAACATCAGAGCTCTATAGAGACATCAGAGCTCTAGAGACCTCAGAGCTCTAGAGACATCAGAGCTCTAGAGACCTCAGAGCTCTATAGAAACATCAGAGCTCTATAGAAACATCAGAGCTCTATAGAAACATCAGAGCTCTATAGAGACATCAGAGCTCTATAGAGACATCAGAGCTCTATAGAGACATCAGAGCTCTAGAGACCTCAGAGCTCTATAGAAACATCAGAGCTCTAGAGACCTCAGAGCTCTATAGAAACATCAGAGCTCTATAGAAACATCAGAGCTCTATAGAAACATCAGAGCTCTAGAGACCTCAGAGCTCTATAGAAACATCAGAGCTCTAGAGACCTCAGAGCTCTAGAGACCTCAGAGCTCTATAGAAACATCAGAGCTCTATAGAAACATCAGAGCTCTATAGAAACATCAGAGCTCTAGAGACCTCAGAGCTCTATAGAAACATCAGAGCTCTATAGAAACATCAGAGCTCTATAGAGACATCAGAGCTCTATAGAGACATCAGAGCTCTATAGAAACATCAGAGTTCTAAAGAAACATCAGAGCTCTATAGAAACATCAGAGCTCTATAGAGACATCAGAGCTCTAGAGACCTCAGAGCTCTATAGAAACATCAGAGCTCTATAGAGACATCAGAGCTCTATAGAAACATCAGAGCTCTAGAGACCTCAGAGCTCTATAGAAACATCAGAGCTCTATAGAGACATCAGAGCTCTAGAGACCTCAGAGCTCTAGAGACCTCAGAGCTCTATAGAAACATCAGAGCTCTATAGAGACATCAGAGCTCTAGAGACCTCAGAGCTCTAGAGAGACCTCAGAGCTCTATAGAGACATCAGAGCTCTATAGAAACATCAGAGCTCTAGAGACCTCAGAGCTCTATAGAGACATCAGAGCTCTATAAAGACATCAGAGCTCTATAGAAACATCAGAGCTCTATAGAGACATCAGAGCTCTAGAGACCTCAGAGCTCTAGAGACCTCAGAGCTCAAGAGACCTCAGAGCTCTAGAGACCTCAGAGCTCTATAGAAACATCAGAGCTCTATAGAGACATCAGAGCTCTATAGAAACATCAGAGCTCTATAGAGACATCAGAGCTCTATAGAAACATCAGAGCTCTATAGAGACATCAGAGCTCTATAGAAACATCAGAGCTCTATAGAAACATCAGAGCTCTATAGAAACATCAGAGCTCTAGAGACCTCAGAGCTCTAGAGACCTCAGAGCTCAAGAGACCTCAGAGCTCTAGAGACCTCAGAGCTCTATAGAAACATCAGAGCTCTATAGAAACATCAGAGCTCAAGAGACCTCAGAGCTCTAGAGACCTCAGAGCTCTATAGAAACATCAGAGCTCTATAGAGACATCAGAGCTCTATAGAGACATCAGAGCTCTAGAGACCTCAGAGCTCTATAGAAACATCAGAGCTCTATAGAGACATCAGAGCTCTATAGAAACATCAGAGCTCTAGAGACCTCAGAGCTCTATAGAAACATCAGAGCTCTATAGAGACATCAGAGCTCTAGAGACCTCAGAGCTCTAGAGACCTCAGAGCTCTATAGAAACATCAGAGCTCTATAGAGACATCAGAGCTCTAGAGACCTCAGAGCTCTAGAGAGACCTCAGAGCTCTATAGAGACATCAGAGCTCTATAGAAACATCAGAGCTCTAGAGACCTCAGAGCTCTATAGAGACATCAGAGCTCTATAAAGACATCAGAGCTCTATAGAAACATCAGAGCTCTATAGAGACATCAGAGCTCTAGAGACCTCAGAGCTCTAGAGACCTCAGAGCTCAAGAGACCTCAGAGCTCTAGAGACCTCAGAGCTCTATAGAAACATCAGAGCTCTATAGAAACATCAGAGCTCAAGAGACCTCAGAGCTCTATAGAGACATCAGAGCTCTATAGAAACATCAGAGCTCTATAGAAACATCAGAGCTCTATAGAGACATCAGAGCTCTATAGAAACATCAGAGCTCTATAGAGACATCAGAGCTCTATAGAAACATCAGAGCTCTATAGAGACATCAGAGCTCTATAGAAACATCAGAGCTCTATAGAAACATCAGAGCTCTATAGAAACATCAGAGCTCTAGAGACCTCAGAGCTCTAGAGACCTCAGAGCTCAAGAGACCTCAGAGCTCTAGAGACCTCAGAGCTCTATAGAAACATCAGAGCTCTATAGAAACATCAGAGCTCAAGAGACCTCAGAGCTCTAGAGACCTCAGAGCTCTATAGAAACATCAGAGCTCTATAGAGACATCAGAGCTCTATAGAGACATCAGAGCTCTAGAGACCTCAGAGCTCTATAGAAACATCAGAGCTCTATAGAAACATCAGAGCTCTAGAGACCTCAGCGCTCTATAGAGACATCAGAGCTCTATAGAGACATCAGAGCTCTATAGAAACATCAGAGCTCTATAGACACATCAGAGCTCTAGAGACCTCAGAGCTCTAGAGACCTCAGAGCTCTATAAAAACATCAGAGCTCTATAGAGACATCAGAGCTCTAGAGACCTCAGAGCTCTAGAGACATCAGAGCTCTAGAGACCTCAGAGCTCTATAGAAACATCAGAGCTCTATAGAAACATCAGAGCTCTATAGAAACATCAGAGCTCTATAGAGACATCAGAGCTCTATAGAGACATCAGAGCTCTATAGAGACATCAGAGCTCTAGAGACCTCAGAGCTCTATAGAAACATCAGAGCTCTAGAGACCTCAGAGCTCTATAGAAACATCAGAGCTCTATAGAAACATCAGAGCTCTATAGAAACATCAGAGCTCTAGAGACCTCAGAGCTCTATAGAAACATCAGAGCTCTAGAGACCTCAGAGCTCTAGAGACCTCAGAGCTCTATAGAAACATCAGAGCTCTATAGAAACATCAGAGCTCTATAGAAACATCAGAGCTCTAGAGACCTCAGAGCTCTATAGAAACATCAGAGCTCTAGAGACCTCAGAGCTCTAGAGACCTCAGAGCTCTATAGAAACATCAGAGCTCTATAGAAACATCAGAGCTCTATAGAGACATCAGAGCTCTATAGAGACATCAGAGCTCTATAGAAACATCAGAGCTCTATAGAAACATCAGAGCTCTATAGAGACATCAGAGCTCTAGAGACCTCAGAGCTCTATAGAAACATCAGAGCTCTATAGAGACATCAGAGCTCTATAGAAACATCAGAGCTCTAGAGACCTCAGAGCTCTATAGAAACATCAGAGCTCTATAGAGACATCAGAGCTCTAGAGACCTCAGAGCTCTAGAGACCTCAGAGCTCTATAGAAACATCAGAGCTCTATAGAGACATCAGAGCTCTAGAGACCTCAGAGCTCTAGAGAGACCTCAGAGCTCTATAGAGACATCAGAGCTCTATAGAAACATCAGAGCTCTAGAGACCTCAGAGCTCTATAGAGACATCAGAGCTCTATAAAGACATCAGAGCTCTATAGAAACATCAGAGCTCTATAGAGACATCAGAGCTCTAGAGACCTCAGAGCTCTAGAGACCTCAGAGCTCTATAGAGACATCAGAGCTCTATAGAAACATCAGAGCTCTATAGAGACATCAGAGCTCTAGAGACCTCAGAGCTCTATAGAAACATCAGAGCTCTATAGAGACATCAGAGCTCTAGAGACCTCAGAGCTCTATAGAAACATCAGAGCTCTATAGAGACATCAGAGCTCTATAGAAACATCAGAGCTCTATAGAGACATCAGAGCTCTAGAGACCTCAGAGCTCTAGAGACATCAGAGCTCTATAGAGACATCAGAGCTCTATAGACATCAGAGCTCTATAGAAACATCAGAGCTCTAGAGACTTCAGCGCTCTATAGAAACATGAGAGCTCTATAGAGACATCAGAGCTCTATAGACATCAGAGCTCTATAGAAACATCAGAGCTCTAGAGACTTCAGCGCTCTATAGAAACATCAGAGCTCTATAGAAACATCAGAGCTCTATAGAGACATCAGAGCTCTAGAGACCTCAGAGCTCTAGAGACATCAGAGCTCTATAGAGACATCAGAGCTCTATAGAGATCTCAGAGCTCTATAGAAACATCAGAGCTCTATAGAGACATCAGAGCTCTATAGACATCAGAGCTCTATAGAAACATCAGAGCTCTAGAGACTTCAGCGCTCTATAGAAACATGAGAGCTCTATAGAGACATCAGAGCTCTAGAGACTTCAGCGCTCTATAGAAACATCAGAGCTCTATAGAAACATCAGAGCTCTATAGAAACATCAGAGCTCTAGAGACTTCAGCGCTCTATAGAAACATCAGAGCTCTATAGAAACATCAGAGCTCTATAGAGACATCAGAGCTCTAGAGACATCAGCGCTCTATAGAAACATCAGAGCTCTATAGAGACATCAGAGCTCTAGAGACCTCAGCGCTCTATAGAGACATCAGAGCTCTATAGAAACATCAGAGCTCTAGAGACCTCAGAGCTCTATAGAGACATCAGAGCTCTAGAGACATCAGCGCTCTATAGAAACATCAGAGCTCTAGAGAGACCTCAGAGCTCTATAGAAACATCAGAGCTCTATAGAGACATCAGCGCTCTATAGAGACCTCAGAGCTCTATAGAAACATCAGAGCTCTAGAGACCTCAGAGCTCTATAGAGACATCAGAGCTCTAGAGACATCAGCGCTCTATAGAAACATCAGAGCTCTAGAGAGACCTCAGAGCTCTATAGAAACATCAGAGCTCTATAGAGACATCAGCGCTCTATAGAGACATCAGAGCTCTATAGAAACATCAGAGCTCTAGAGACCTCAGAGCTCTAGAAACATCAGAGCTCTATAGAAACATCAGAGCTCTAGAGACCTCAGAGCTCTATAGAAACATCAGAGCTCTATAGAGACATCAGAGCTCTATAGAAACATCAGAGCTCTAGAGACCTCAGCGCTCTATAGAAACATCAGAGCTCTATAGAAACATCAGAGCTCTAGAGACCTCAGCGCTCTATAGAGACATCAGAGCTCTATAGAGACATCAGAGCTCTAGAGAGACATCAGAGCTCTATAGAGACATCAGAGCTCTATAGAAACATCAGAGCTCTAGAGACCTCAGCGCTCTTTAGAAACATCAGAGCTCTATAGAAACATCAGAGCTCTATAGAGACATCAGAGCTCTAGAGAGACCTCAGAGCTCTATAGAAACATCAGAGCTCTATAGAGACATCAGAGCTCTAGAGACCTCAGAGCTCTATAGAAACATCAGAGCTCTATAGAAACATCAGAGCTCTATAGAAACATCAGAGCTCTAGAGACCTCAGAGCTCTAGAGACCTCAGCGCTCTATAGAAACATCAGAGCTCTATAGAAACATCAGAGCTCTATAGAGACATCAGATCTCTAGAGAGACCTCAGAGCTCTATAGAAACATCAGAGCTCTATAGAAACATCAGAGCTCTAGAGATATCAGAGCTCTATAGAGACATCAGAGCTCTATAGAGACATCAGAGCTCTAGAGACCTCAGCGCTCTATAGAGACATCAGAGCTCTATAGAGACATCAGAGCTCTATAGAAACATCAGAGCTCTATAGAAACATCAGAGCTCTGGAGACCTCAGCGTTCTATAGAAACATCAGAGCTCTATAGAAACATCAGAGCTCTGGAGACCTCAGCGCTCTATAGAGACATCAGAGCTCTATAGAAACATCAGAGCTCTAGAGAGACATCAGATCTCTATAGAAACATCAGAGCTCTATAGAAACATCAGAGCTCTATAGAAACATCAGAGCTCTATAGAGACATCAGAGCTCTATAGAAACATCAGAGCTCTATAGAAACATCAGAGCTCTATAGAGACATCAGAGCTCTATAGAAACATCAGAGCTCTATAGAGACATCAGAGCTCTATAGAAACATCAGAGCTCTATAGAAACATCAGAGCTCTATAGAGACATCAGAGCTCTATAGAGACATCAGAGCTCTGGAGACCTCAGAGCTCTAGAGACCTCAGAGCTCTATAGAGACTAATTTATGAAACTTTAGAGTCCTTAGAGTTTGATGGAGTTCAGTCCAAATGTGTTTGAGCGTTTGCTAATGGTTCTTCAGCTAATCATGAACTTGAGGGATTCTTTTTAGAACTCTAAAACTTTAAAGCTTTAATTCTTAGAACTTATCCACGTTCAACTTTTCTCTACGAATGTAAAACTATGATCAATGTTTAATATTAACCCAGAGCTGTTCTTCATGGTACTTGGTGGTACTTGATGGTTCTTGTTTATACTTGATGGTTCTTGTTGGTACGTGATGGTTCTTGGTGGTACTTGATGGTTCTTGTTTATACTTGATGGTTCTTGTTGGTACATGATGGTTCTTGGTGGTACTTGATGGTTCTTGTTTATACTTGATGGTTCTTGTTGGTACATGATGGTTCTTGTTGGTACATGATGGTTCTTGGTGGTACTTGATGGTTCTTGGTGGTACTTGATGGTTCTTGTTTATACTTGATGGTTCTTGTTGGTACATGATGGTTCTTGGTGGTACTTGATGGTTCTTGGTGGTACTTGTTGGTTCCACCATCTTGTCTCCTTTTACTCGTTACAACTTAATCAGCTAAATTCTCTGACGCGGCAAAAATGTGAAAAAGAGCCACACGTTTATGATCGATCACTGACGACAGTAAGAACATTGTGAAAAAACTTTACTTTGGAATGTTCCTGACGGTTCCTTTTCCTCGCACTTGAAGATGAAACATTTATCCAAGACTAAAGTAAAGCTCCTCCCACAGGTTCCTCTGGCGCCCTCTGGTGGTGACACATGGTTTAACACATGAAAAGTATTTTATTTAACCTGAAATGTAAATGACGCTGCAATGAAACATGTGCCTCTCCACAGACCTGACTCGCTCCTCTCCACAGACCTGACTCGCTCCTCTCCACACACCTGACTCGCTCCTCTCCACAGACCTGACTCGCTCCTCTCCACACACCTGACTCGCGCCTCTCCACACACCTGACTCGCTCCTCTCCACAGACCTGACTCGCTCCTCTCCACAGACCTGACTCGCTCCTCTCCACAGACCTGACTCGCTCCTCTCCACACACCTGACTCGCTCCTCTCCACACACCTGACTCGCTCCTCTCCACACACCTGACTCGCGCCTCTCCACAGACCTGACTCGCTCCTCTCCACACACCTGACTCGCTCCTCTCCACACACCTGACTCGCTCCTCTCCACAGACCTGACTCGCTCCTCTCCACACACCTGACTCGCTCCTCTCCACACACCTGACTCGCGCCTCTCCACACCTGACTCGCGCCTCTCCACAGACCTGACTCGCTCCTCTCCACACACCTGACTCGCTCCTCTCCACACACCTGACTCGCTCCTCTCCACACACCTGACTCGCTCCTCTCCACAGACCTGACTCGCTCCTCTCCACACACCTGACTCGCTCCTCTCCACACACCTGACTCGCTCCTCTCCACACACCTGACTCGCTCCTCTCCACAGACCTGACTCGCTCCTCTCCACAGACCTGACTCGCTCCTCTCCACACACCTGACTCGCTCCTCTCCACACACCTGACTCGCTCCTCTCCACACACCTGACTCGCTCCTCTCCACACACCTGACTCGCTCCTCTCCACACACCTGACTCGCTCCTCTCCACAGACCTGACTCGCTCCTCTCCACACACCTGACTCGCTCCTCTCCACACACCTGACTCGCTCCTCTCCACACACCTGACTCGCTCCTCTCCACAGACCTGACTCGCGCCTCTCCACACCTGACTCGCTCCTCTCCACACACCTGACTCGCTCCTCTCCACACACCTGACTCGCTCCTCTCCACAGACCTGACTCGCTCCTCTCCACACACCTGACTCGCTCCTCTCCACACACCTGACTCGCTCCTCTCCACAGACCTGACTCGCGCCTCTCCACACCTGACTCGCTCCTCTCCACACACCTGACTCGCTCCTCTCCACACACCTGACTCGCTCCTCTCCACAGACCTGACTCGCGCCTCTCCACACCTGACTCGCTCCTCTCCACACACCTGACTCGCTCCTCTCCACACACCTGACTCGCTCCTCTCCACACACCTGACTCGCTCCTCTCCACACCTGACTCGCTCCTCTCCACACACCTGACTCGCTCCTCTCCACACACCTGACTCGCTCCTCTCCACACACCTGACTCGCGCCTCTCCACACACCTGACTCGCTCCTCTCCACACACCTGACTCGCTCCTCTCCACACACCTGACTCGCTCCTCTCCACAGACCTGACTCGCTCCTCTCCACAGACCTGACTCGCGCCTCTCCACACCTGACTCGCTCCTCTCCACACACCTGACTCGCTCCTCTCCACACACCTGACTCGCTCCTCTCCACAGACCTGACTCGCGCCTCTCCACACCTGACTCGCTCCTCTCCACACACCTGACTCGCTCCTCTCCACACACCTGACTCGCTCCTCTCCACACACCTGACTCGCTCCTCTCCACACACCTGACTCGCTCCTCTCCACACACCTGACTCGCTCCTCTCCACACACCTGACTCGCGCCTCTCCACACACCTGACTCGCTCCTCTCCACACACCTGACTCGCTCCTCTCCACACACCTGACTCGCTCCTCTCCACACACCTGACTCGCTCCTCTCCACACACCTGACTCGCTCCTCTCCACACACCTGACTCGCTCCTCTCCACACCTGACTCGCTCCTCTCCACACACCTGACTCGCGCCTCTCCACACACCTGACTCGCTCCTCTCCACACACCTGACTCGCGCCTCTCCACACACCTGACTCGCTCCTCTCCACACACCTGACTCGCTCCTCTCCACACACCTGACTCTTGCTCGTCCTGGTGGAAGTGTTTTTGAGACGATTGGCTGTCATTACTCACGTGCACCACTATGCCGGCTGCGGCGCTGTTGTGCATTGACCATGACCCTTGACCTCCAGAGGCTGTGGTGGGCGTGTCATTTAGACGACTTTAGTTTAATAAAAGTGTAAAAGACGAACAACAAAACGACATTAAAACAAAGAAATAAACATTTATTGACAATACATGAGGTACTGCAGCGCCCCCTCTAGACCACATGAAGTACTGCAGCGCCCCCTCTAGGCCACATGAAGTACTGCAGCGCCCCCTCTAGGCCACATGAAGTACTGCAGCGCCCCCTCTAGACCACATGAAGTACTGCAGCGCCCCCTCTAGGCCACATGAAGTACTGCAGCGCCCCCTCTAGGCCACATGAAGTGCTGCAGCGCCCCCTCTAGACCACATGAAGTACTGCAGCGCCCCCTCTAGACCACATGAAGTACTGCAGCGCCCCCTCTAGGCCACATGAAGTACTGCAGCGCCCCCTCTAGACCACATGAAGTACTGCAGCGCCCCCTCTAGGCCACAAGTACTGCAGCGCCCTCTAGGCCACATGAAGTACTGCAGCGCCCCCTCTTGACCACATGAAGTGCTGCAGCGCCCCCTCTTGACCACATGAAGTGCTGCAGCGCCCCCTCTAGACCACATGAAGTACTGCAGCGCCCCCTCTAGACCACATGAAGTACTGCAGCGCCCCCTCTAGACCACATGAGGTACTGCAGCGCCCCCTCTAGACCACATGAAGTACTGCAGCGCCCCCTCTAGACCACATGAGGTACTGCAGCGCCCCCTCTAGACCACATGAAGTACTGCAGCGCCCCCTCTAGACCACATGAGGTACTACAGCGCCCCCTCTAGACCACATGAAGTACTGCAGCGCCCCCTCTAGACCACATAAGGTACTGCAGCGCCCCCTCTAGACCACATGAAGTACTGCAGCGCCCCCTCTAGACCACATGAAGTACTGCAGCGCCCCCTCTAGACCACATGAAGTACTGCAGCGCCCCCTCTAGACCACATGAAGTACTGCAGCGCCCCCTCTAGACCACATGAAGTACTGCAGCGCCCCCTCTAGGCCACAGTGGGGATGAAGTACTGCAGCGAGACGTCTTCGTGGAGCAGGATCAGGTGAACAAGGCGGTGATGGACCAGATCTGGAACGAAACAAGTCACTGAGCGCCAGAGTCTCTCAGCGCCAGAGTCTCTGAGCGCCAGAGTCACTGAGCGCCAGAGTCACTGAGGTGGGGTTCAGGCTCATGTTCTGCACGTTCTTAACACTCACTGCACAGGGCCTTGGTGGGGTTCACTTGTTGCCCCGTGAGGAACGTCTGGAGCCTCCGGACGTCGAGTCGCACCTGAGCCATGACCTCACTGTCCCTCTGAGAAGCATCATCTGAAACACCAGGAACACGCAAGGAACAGGTCTAAACCAGGACTAAACCAGGTCTAAACCGGGTCTAAACCGGGTCTAAACCAGGATTAAACCAGGACTAAACCAGGTCTAAACCAGGTCTAAACCAGGACTAAACCAGGTCTAAACCGGGTCTAAACCGGGTCTAAACAGGGTCTAAACAGGGTTTAAGCCGGGTCTTACCCCAGGGCGGGTTTCCCAGGTCTTTGAAGTGCGTTGTGACTGAGACCAGGTCTGTTTCGATCTTCAGGTTCATCTCTCCGCTCATGTTGGCCTCCAAAACCTCAGAAACACAAAAAACACAGATTTAAACTTCAAACTGATCTTCACTTGACAAAAGAAGCTCCTAAAAGCAACGCACCAGAAAGTTGGAGAGGTTCTTCATTCTGTCCACCACGTTTTTGATGGTTTTGAGTGGAGGAAGGTAAATACTGACCTGAAATACACAAAGAAATGTGAGGAACAAACCAGTGCAACACTGCATAAACCAGGACTAAACCAGGTCTAAACCAGGTCTAAACCAGGACTAAACCAGGACTAAACCAGGACTAAACCAGGACTAAACTCACGTCAAAGTCTGGCATATGAGGCTCCTTGAACTCGTGCCACAGTTTTCTGGGAATAATGTCGACTGGAACATCGTGTGTGACGACTCGACTCACCGAGGAAAGAGTCGGCTTCAGAACATGAGCAGAGTTCAACACATTAGTGAACAATCTGTGTGGTGCCGTTCCGGCCTCTGTGTGGTGCCGTTCCGGCCTCTGTGTGGTGCCGTTCCGGCCTCTGTGTGGTGCTCACCAGCTCGGCGGCGATGGTGAGGCAGGGGCAGTGTTTCTTGGTGAGTTTGATCTTCAGAGTTTTAGCGTTTTGGACCGTCTTCAGCGCTCGAGACAGATTCTCTGGCGCCACCTCCAGGCAGATCTCATTATCCTCCTGCGTAACGCCCTCCATCTGGAACTCCTCAAAGAAGTTAGCCTGAAAAGCACAAGGGCAACTGTTCTAAACTCTGTCTAAACCCGGTCCATGAGAGATGATCCAGACTCAGACCTGGGACAGTTCACACCACATACTGACGCCGCCGTTGGCCACTTTCTCCGACAGAATGAAGAAGAGATTGTTCGGAGTCAGACGCAGAACGCAGGTTTTGGTCAGTTTGGAGATGGTCGTCATGACACCTGAACAAACACCGGAACAGAATATACATACAACAGAACATACAACGACATGAACACTGTTCAGCGAGTTAAATTATGAGAAGTATTAATTATTGCTAAAGCCTTTTGGTGCGATATTTGTCACCAAGTGTAACGAGTTCGTTTCTCCGGTAAAAGTCCCGGTAAAGGCGGGACGCAGGACTCACGGCTGAAGTGGTTGAGACACGCCACGTCCACGATCTTCCCGCGGAACTTCATCTTTCCACTTCACGCGCTTTGAGTCTCTTTTTCATCACGTTTGTTCAAAAGGTGGAACCGTTTTGAAGCGGGCCGCGCGGTTCCTGTTGTTGTCCCGCGGCTTCTGAGGTCCGGCGGAACAAGAGACGCATATAAAGGTTCCGCCACAGTAAAACTCCTCTCAGTGTTTCTTCTTCTGTCTGCGTCAAGTCTATAAATATATACGGAATATTTAGATGTTTTCAACAATTATTTAATATTTAGAGCTAATGCTATTGTCATTGTTAAGTTGTCGTTCTATTTGATTGTTTAAAGTTCATCCACTAGATGGCGCCAGTTACTGCAGGAAGAAATAACGAGAACGCTTGGATTTATTTAAATATATATACAAAATAACATTTAAATGAGAAATCAAATGTATCGTGTTTTTATTTTACATTTTAATTCGTTGATTTGAAGCTCACAGAGAAACTGGAACCGTCATATTGATTAATTTATGCAAACAAATCAGGCTTCGTACGATACAATAAAACATAAAAGTGTAAAAATAATTTGTACGAAATGAATAAGTATCAGGGGACAAACAAACAAACAAACAAACAAACAAACAAAGCACGGATTATTTTACTACAAATGAAATGAACAGGTTAAATCTTCAAAGATGCATTTAACCCACAAAGAAGAGAAGTTCAAAAGCACTTTTGGACTTAAAAAGAGACGGATTTATTTAAGTTTAAAGTCAAACGAGTCAGAATCAGTCATAAACGAGCTCTAAAATAGACTTTAGTCATAAACAAGCTCTAAACTACAGACTTTAGTCATAAACGAGCTCTAAAGCAGGTCTAAACTTCAGACTTTAGTCATAAACGAGCTCTAAAGCAGGTCTAAACTTCAGACTTTAGTCATAAACGAGCTCTAAAGCAGGTCTAAACTACAGACTTTAGTCATAAACGAGCTCTAAAGCAGGTCTAAACTTCAGACTTTAGTCATAAACGAGCTCTAAAGCAGGTCTAAACTACAGACTTTAGTCATAAACGAGCTCTAAAGCAGGTCTAAACTTCAGACTTTAGTCATAAACGAGCTCTAAAGCAGGTCTAAACTACAGACTTTAGTCATAAACGAGCTCTAAAGCAGGTCTAAACTTCAGACTTTAGTCATAAACGAGCTCTAAAGCAGGTCTAAACTACAGACTTTAGTCATAAACGAGCTCTAAAGCAGGTCTAAACTACAGACTTTAGTCATAAACGAGCTCTAGAGCAGGTCTAAACTACAGACTTTAGTCATAAACGAGCTCTAAAGCAGGTCTAAACTTCAGACTTTAGTCATAAACGAGCTCTAAAGCAGGTCTAAACTACAGACTTTAGTCATAAACGAGCTCTAAAGCAGGTCTAAACTTCAGACTTTAGTCATAAACGAGCTCTAAAGCAGGTCTAAACTACAGACTTTAGTCATAAACGAGCTCTAAAGCAGGTCTAAACTTCAGACTTTAGTCATAAACGAGCTCTAAAGCAGGTCTAAACTACAGACTTTAGTCATAAACGAGCTCTAAAGCAGGTCTAAACTACAGACTTTAGTCATAAACGAGCTCTAAAGCAGGTCTAAACTTCAGACTTTAGTCATAAACGAGCTCTAAACTACAGACTTTAGTCATAAACGAGCTCTAAAGCAGGTCTAAACTACAGACTTTAGTCATAAACGAGCTCTAAAGCAGGTCTAAACTACAGACTTTAGTCATAAACGAGCTCTAAAGCAGGTCTAAACTACAGACTTTAGTCATAAACGAGCTCTAAAGCAGGTCTAAACTTCAGACTTTAGTCATAAACGAGCTCTAAACTACAGACTTTAGTCATAAACGAGCTCTAAAGCAGGTCTAAACTACAGACTTTAGTCATAAACGAGCTCTAAACTACAGACTTTAGTGTCGGTGTAATCCCTCATTCGTCCAGGCGTGTTCCATAGTAGAAAAAGCTTCAGTTGTAGTCATCTGGACACAGTTTGAAAAAGTAGACGTTTCGACTCTCATCCAAGAGTCCCGAAGAGCCTGCAGATCAAATCACCGGTCAGAGGACACAGAGCAGAGAAGATTTGGAGAAGGAGCCTTATGCAGATGCTCAGTGAAAGGATCCAGGAAAACAACGTTAGAATTGATAAATTGAAAGGCAGAACAGGAACTTTACAGGAGAAATTAACCAGCATACTCCCTGAAGAAGCTTTCAAAAGAGTGCTGGATTTTACACAGACAGCACAAGAAGCACAGCACAGGAAGAGCAAAGAACGCCAAATCAAGAAGTTCAACATTCTTTTGAACAAAAAGAATGCAGGTGAGGTCGAGCTAGACATTAGGACTGAGACAGACAAATTAGCGACCAGCAAAAACAATTGGATTAAGAACCTATCAGATCGTGTTCTGACACAGGCAGAAAAGGAGGTGCTCTCTAAAGGTCTCAACTTTTCTGTCACCTCTAAACACATCCCTACAGAGGACTACATCATAGCCACTGAAACGGCAATTAGGAACAACAAAATGACTGAATCGGAGGCTACAGACCTGAGGTTATGTGTCACAGCGACCCTGAAGAGTGCCAAACCACCGCCTTCAAATATCACAGCTGAAGAGAGGAAAGCACTTTCAGCACTGGAAAAAGATCATAGCATCAACATCCTCCCAGCAGACAGGGGGCGCTGCACTGTGATTCTCAACGCAGCTGATTACGAAGCCAAAGTCCACACCCTCCTCGAGGACACGCCCACATACGAGCGCTTGAAAAGAGATCCGACCAGTGGTTACAAGAAGAAAGTGATAGACTGTTTACAAAGGCTGGAAAAAGAGGAAGCGATAGACCGGCCTCTGTATTACAGACTGTATCCTGGTGAAGCCATGCCTTGCATTTATGGCCTTCCAAAAATACACAAAAAGGAGGTTCCACTCAGACCCATAGTGTGCAGCACAGATTCCATCACTTACAATGTGGCCAAGCATTTAACAACTATATTGGCTCCGCTTGTGGGGAATTCAGTACATCATGTGGAAAACATGCACAACTTTGTGGATAAAGTGAAACATCTCCAACTGGACCCAGATGACCTCATGGTTTCATATGATGTGGTGTCCCTGTTCACCTGCATCTGACCTCTGACCTCTGATGCAGTAGCAGCAGTGAGGATCAGACTGCAGGAAGACACCACCTACAGGAAAGGACCAAACTGACACCTGAACACATATGTAAACTGTTGGACATCTGTCTGAACACCACTTACTTTCAATTCCGGGGACAATTTTACAGTCAGATTCATGGCTGTGCCATGGGCTCGCCCGTCTCTCCCACAGTGGCCAACCTGTACATGGAGCACTTTGAGAAGAAGGCACTGTCCTCATTCTCAGGCTCCGCCCCAAAACTGTGGCTCCGCTATGTCGATGATACTTTTGTAACAATTAAGAAACAAGAGCTGGAAACCTTCTCTGATCACATCAATGCTGTGGACCCACATATTAGGTTTACAAGAGAAGACGCTAAGGAGAATCGCTTGGCCTTTCTTGATTGTTCCACGATCAGAGGAGAGGACGGGAAACTCCAAATAGAAGTATATAGGAAACCTACACACACGGACCAGTATCTGCTCTTTGGTTCCAACCACCCACTACAGCACAAGCTGGGGGTGATCAGAACCTTACAACACAGAGCTCAAGGTGTGCCCACCAGCTCAGAGGGCAAGAAGAAAGAGGAAAAACATGTCCGAAATGCCCTCTCAGCCTGTGGTTACCCCGCTTGGGCTCTCAACAGAGTGAAGAGAACCAAGAAGCAGGACAAAAGGGAAACTGAACAGAGAAGGAAGGGTGTTTCTATCCCTTATGTGTCTGGCCTGTCGGAAAAACTGCAGAGAATTTTTAGACAACACGAAGTCCCTGTTTATTTTAAACCAGGAAACACTTTAAGACAAAAACTGGTTCATCCTAAGGACAAGTTGCCGACTCAAAAACAGAGCAATGTAGTTTATTCGATCCAATGCAGTGAAGAAAGCTGTAAAGAACGTTACATAGGTGAGACGAAACAGCCTCTACACAAGAGGCTTTATCAGCACAGAAGAAATACTAGTTCAGGACCTCA
Source organism: Eucyclogobius newberryi (assembly GCF_026437365.1). Lineage (NCBI taxonomy): Eukaryota > Metazoa > Chordata > Actinopteri > Gobiiformes > Gobiidae > Eucyclogobius > Eucyclogobius newberryi. The sequence continues at coordinate 134,107 of NW_027315810.1, read as the reverse complement.
GAGCGCCGTGCATCTCCATCTTGAAGCCTCTAATCACTCGTTTGAAGACGGTGAGGTGAAGGTTTTAAGCAGGGAGAAAAGATGGTTTGAAAGAGGAGTCAAGGAAGCTATTTTTGTTAAAAAAGAAAGACCTTCTTTAAACAGAAATGGAGGGCTAAGGTTTAATCTTCCTGTTATTTATAATGGGTTACTGAACCCCTGGAGAGGTAGAGGACCAGGACAAGGACATTCAGATGCTAATCAGGTCCTCAGGGTGGTTGAGCCAGGGTCTCACAAAGACAAAGAGGATTCTAATAGCCCATTAAGATTCTGAATAGGCTCGGTAGATACAAGGGGGGAGTTTCTGTTGAAACAAACAACTCTTTCTACTTCAGGAAGGCTCCTCCCAATGGGCGGGTCTTACCACAGAACAGTATTAATATAGGAGTTCTCGACCTAAATTCTTTTATTGACAATGACTCTTGGATGAGAGTCGAAACGTCTACTTTTTCAAACTGAGTCCAGATGAAACAACTGTAGCTTTTTCTACTATACAGACTTTAGTCATAAACAAGCTCTAAAGCAGGTCTAAACTACAGACTTTAGTCATAAACGAGCTCTAAAGCAGGTCTAAACTACAGACTTTAGTCATAAACGAGCTCTAAAGCAGGTCTAAACTACAGACTTTAGTCATAAACGAGCTCTAAAGCAGGTCTAAACTACAGACTTTAGTCATAAACGAGCTCTAGAGCAGGTCTAAACTACAGACTTTAGTCATAAACGAGCTCTAAAGCAGGTCTAAACTTCAGACTTTAGTCATAAACGAGCTCTAAAGCAGGTCTAAACTACAGACTTTAGTCATAAACGAGCTCTAAAATAGACTTTAGTCATGAACGACCTCTAATCTTGAGACTTTAGTCATAAACGAGCTCTAAAGCAGGTCTAAACTACAGACTTTAGTCATAAACGAGCTCTAAAGCAGGTCTAAACTTCAGACTTTAGTCATAAACGAGCTCTAAAGCAGGTCTAAACTACAGACTTTAGTCATAAACGAGCTCTAAAGCAGGTCTAAACTACAGACTTTAGTCATAAACGAGCTCTAAAGCAGGTCTAAACTTCAGACTTTAGTCATAAACGAGCTCTAAAGCAGGTCTAAACTACAGACTTTAGTCATAAACGAGCTCTAAAGCAGGTCTAAACTACAGACTTTAGTCATAAACGAGCTCTAAAGCAGGTCTAAACTACAGACTTTAGTCATAAACGAGCTCTAAAGCAGGTCTAAACTACAGACTTTAGTCATAAACGAGCTCTAAAGCAGGTCTAAATTTCAGACTTTAGTCATAAACGAGCTGTAAAATAGACTTTAGTCATAAACGAGCTCTAAAGCAGGTCTAAACAACAGACTTTAGTCATAAACGAGCTCTAAAGCAGGTCTAAACTACAGACTTTAGTCATAAACGAGCTCTAAAGCAGGTCTAAACAACAGACTTTAGTCATAAACGAGCTCTAAAGCAGGTCTAAACTACAGACTTTAGTCATAAACGAGCTCTAAAGCAGGTCTAAACTACAGACTTTAGTCATAAACGAGCTCTAAAGCAGGTCTAAACTTCAGACTTTAGTCATAAACGAGCTCTAAAGCAGGTCTAAACTACAGACTTTAGTCATAAACGAGCTCTAAAGCAGGTCTAAACTTCAGACTTTAGTCATAAACGAGCTCTAGAGCAGGTCTAAACTACAGACTTTAGTCATAAACGAGCTCTAAAATAGACTAACCCAGGACTAACCCAGGACTAAATTAGTACTAAACCAGTATTAAACCAGGAGTAAACCAGGAGTAAACCAGTACTAAACCAGGTCTAAACCAGGTCTAAACCAGGTCTAAACCAGGAGTAAACCAGGACTAAACCAGGACTAAACCAGGTATAAATAAACCAGGACTAAACCAAGTCCAAACCAGTACTAAACCAGGTCTAAACCAGGTCTAACCCAGGACTAACCCAGGACTAAGCCAGGTCTAAACCAGGTCTAAACCAGGTCTAAACCAGGACTAAACCTGGTCCAAACCAGGTCTAAACCAGTACTAAACCAGGACTGAATCAGGTCTAAACCAGGACTAAACCAGGTCTAAACCAGGTCTAAACCAGGACTAAACCAGGACTGAATCAGGTCTAAACCAGGACTAAACCAGGTCTAAACCAGGTCTAAACCAGGTCTAAACCAGGACTAAACCAGGTCTAAACCAGGTCTAAACCAGGACTAAACCAGGTCTAAACCAGGTCTAAACCAGGACTAAACCAGGTCTAAACCAGGTCTAAACCAGGACTAAACCAGGTCTAAACCAGGTCTAAACCAGGACTAAACCAGGTCTAAACCAGGTCTAAACCAGGACTAAACCAGGTCGCTCTGGGGTCCTGAACTCGAGTGTCTTCTGGTGCAGAGGCTGTTTAGTCTCTCATACAGTCTAAAGAGCCACTGCACCAGAGGCTCTCTCACACGTCAGACACTAGAGTTCAGGACCACAGAGCGTCGTGCAGCTTCATCTTAAAGACACAAAGCACTGGATCAAAGACAGTGAGGAGCAGATTCTGAGCAGGACAAAAGAAGAGAAAGAGTTAAAGAGACAAACTGTGTTCAACAAGAAACACCAACATTAAAGAGAAACAAAGGAGTTTAAGATTTAATCTTCCTGTTGTTCAAAATAGAATTTAGAAAAGGTCGACGCCCACAGCATTCTGATGTCATCAGTTACACAGAGAAGTGAACAATAAAACACCATTATTCAACTGGACCAGAACTAAACAAGGACTAGAACCAGGTCCAGGTCCAGGTCCAGAACTGGAAAGGGTCTCGACGTCGGACCAAATAACGAGAAAGGGAGAGAGAGGGAGGGAGAGAGAGGGAGGGAGAGAGAGAGGGAGAGAGAGAGGGAGAGGGAGGGAGAGAGAGGGGAGGGAGGAGAGAGAGAGGGAGGAAGGAGAGAAAGGAAGAGAGAGGGAGGAGAGGGAGAGGGAGGGAGAGAGGGAGGAGAGAGAGAGGGAGGGAGAGAGAGGGAGGGAGAGAGAGAGGAGAGAGGAGAGGGAGAAAGGGAGGAGAGAGAGAGGGAGGGAGAGAGAGGGAGGGAGAGAGAGAGGAGAGAGAGAGGAGAGGGAGAAAGGGAGGAGAGAGAGAGGGAGAGAGAGTTTTACAGGAGAGCGAGGAGCCGAGAGCGACAGAAGCAGAAGTGAAGAGGAGGAATGAAGACAAGCCTCTGCACGAAGAGCTCAGACTGGATCTGAAGCAGGTCTAAACCAGGTCAAAACCAGGACTAAACCAGGTCTAAAGCAGGTCTAAACCAGGTCTAAACCAGGTCTAAACCAGGACTAAACCAGGACTAAACCAGGTCTAAAGAGCTGGACCTGGACTTTTGGCTGAAGTCTTCGTTTCGTCTCGTTCCTGGTTTAACAGATCTGAGGTGAGTTGGAGCTTTTCATCAGAACTATGTAACTATGTAATACTATTATTAATAATAATAATAAATATTATTATTAATACTAAAACTAATATTTTTTATTTATGTATTATTATTATCATTATCATTAATAATAACAATTATTATTTTCATTAATAATATTATCATTCATAAAAATAAAAATAATATCATTAATAATAATATTAATTATTATTATTATTAATGATAATGATGATAATAATTATTAATACAGTAATTACTATTATTGATAATAATAGTAATTATCATTATTATCATTAATAATAATGATATATCAGTGGATTGTCAGCCCTTATATCTCGGTGAAGGAAGTAAACGTGACTCTGAGCTTCTTTTAAAGGTGAAATCCTGGAGGTTTGGAAAGGGTCAGATTGAAAGGGTCAGATATAAAGGGCCAGATTTAAAGGGTCAGATTTAAAGGCTTATATATAAAGGGTCACATTTAAAGGGTCAGATTGAAAGGGTCAGATTTAAAGGCTTATATATAAAGGGTCAGATTTAAAGGGTCAGATATAAAGGGTCAGATTTAAAGGCTTATATATAAAGGGTCAGATTTAAAGGGTCAGATTGAAAGGGTCAGATTTAAAGGCTTATATATAAAGGGTAAGATTTAAAGGCTTATATATAAAGGGTCAGATTTAAAGGGTCAGATATATATAAAGGGTCAGATTTAAAGGCTTATATATAAAGGGTCAGATTTAAAGGCTTATATATAAAGGGTCAGATTTAAAGGGTCAGATATAAAGGGTCAGATTTAAAGGCTTATATATAAAGGGTCAGATATAAAGGGTCAGATTTAAAGGCTCAGATATAAAGGGTTTATGCAGACGTGATCCTTTAATTTTAACTGAGCAGCTCAAAGTGACGCTTGAGTGTCAGAAACACTTCAAAATCAGACGCATCTTGTTTTAAATAAACCTTATATAAGTCACATTCTGTTTCCTGAAGAACCGTCACAATAAAAGACTTAAAACTATGAATCCAACTTCACTACAGATACAACAACAAGGGTTTAAAGACAAACTAATGGGTTTAAAGACAAACTAAAGGGTTGAAAGACAAACTAAAGGGTTTAAAGACAAACTAAAGGGTTTAAAGATAAAACTAAAGAGTTGTTAAAAACAAACTAAAGAGTTTTAAAGATAAAACTAAAACAAACCAAAGGGTTTAAAGACAAACTAAAGGGTTAAAGACAAACTAAAGGGTCTCACAGTCGAACGTTAACGATCTGAATCCGAGGGTCATATTTAAAACAACTCACATTTAAAAACAAAGGGTTTAATGACATATTTACTCAACACTCAAGAACTTTCAAGTGATGAAGTCGAGGTCTACATGTTTCTTCTTCTTCTTCTTCCAGACCTCCAGGATTCTCAATAAAATGCACGAGGACAACACTGGACACTTTGGACGCACGTGTCACCAAAACAAAGGATTTTTGAATGAAATCTGGATTAAACTTCAACAAAACCACAATGTACAAACCCAGGACTAAACCAGGTCTAAACCAGGACTAAACCAGGTCTAAACCAGGACTAAACCAGGTCTAAACCAGGACTAAACCAGGACTAAACCAGGTCTAAACCAGGACTAAACCAGGACTAAACCAGGACTAAACCAGGACTAAACCAGGACTAAACCAGGTCTAAACCAGGACTAAACCAGGACTAAACCAGGTCTAAACCAGGACTAAACCAGGACTAAACCAGGACTAGACCAGGACTAAACTGCCTAAACCAGGTCTAAACCAGGTCTAAACCAGGACTAAACCAGGTCTAAACCAGGACTAAACCAGGTCTAAACCAGGTCTAAACCAGGACTAAACCAGGTCTAAACCAGGTCTAAACCAGGACTAAACCAGGTCTAAACCAGGTCTAAACCAGGACTAAACCAGGTCTAAACCAGGTCTAAACCAGGTCTAAACCAGGACTAAACCAGGACTAAACCAGGTCTAAACCAGGTCTAAACCAGGACTAAACCAGGACTAAACCAGGACTAAACTGCTTAAACCAGGGACATTTTTTTTCCAGTTATTTGACGAGAACAGCTAATATTTCTTCAGATACATACATTTTTGGAGAGTGTTTCTTTTGGGTTCTTGTGGTTTCCCTGGCGATGCTCGGCCCAGGCCCTGTTCCCGGCTCCTCGGCTGCTCCCGCTGCTGCTCCCGCTGCTGCTCCCGCTGCTGCTCCCGCTGCTGCTCCCGCTGCTGCTCCCGCTGCTGCTCCTGGGGCGTCCGTGCTGGGCCTGGGCTACAAGGCCCTGGGCTCCAGGGCCCTGGGCTCCAGGGGCCGCACTCTGCTCCGCTGGCTCAGATCCAGGCTCTTTTCTCGGGGAGGATCGCTGCTCTTCGCTCTGATCTGGTTCGGATCCTGGTTGGTCCTGAACGGCGTGGTCCTGGTCCACAGGAGGATCACGTCCGACTTCTGCTCCGAGCAGCACAGCCGAGAGATTCTGCACAACCTGGTGAGCCACAAACACCTCCACTGTCTCCATGAAAGAGAAGAAACACATTGAAAACAAGTGTTTACATTTATCACAAACAGAACATCTAAAGCCTTCTGAGGTCGATGTGAGCCAGTCAGTGTGTGTGAGGGGCGTGTCTAAAGCTAGTGTGTGTGAGGGGCGTGTCTAAAGCTAGTGTGTAAGGGGCGTGTCTAAAGCTAGTGTGTGTGAGGGGCGTGTCTAAAGCTAGTGTGTGTGAGGGGCGTGTTTAAAGCTAGTGTGTGTGAGGGGCGTGTTTAAAGCTAGTGTGTGTGAGGGGCGTGGCTAAAGCTAGTGTGTGTGAGGGGCGTGGCTAAAGCTAGTGTGTGTGAGGGGTGTGTCTAAAGCTAGTGTGTGTGAGGGACGTGGCTAAAGCTAGTGTGTGTGAGGGGCGTGGCTAAAGCTAGTGTGTGTGAGGGGCGTGGCTAAAGCTAGTGTGTGTGAGGGGCGTGGCTAAAGCTAGTGTGTGTGAGGGGTGTGACTAAAGCTAGTGTGTGTGAGGGGCGTGTCTAAAGCTAGTGTGTGTGAGGGGCGTGGCTAAAGCTAGCGTGTGTGAGGGGCGTGGCTAAAGCGAGTGCCATAAACAGGAAACAGCTGTTGCTAACGCGCTTTGCTAGCTTTGTGTTGCTAAGGCTCCACATAGTTAGGGTTAGTAGCATCAGAATCTCTCAGGTCCTAAAAATGGCTCATGAAGCTCCTCTGGGTTTTTAAAGGCCACTCAGCATTCACCTCATTCAGGTCTAAACTTTTTTACCTTGTGGTACCATCAAATAGGACTAAACCAGGACTAAACCAGGACTAAACCAGGTCAGAACGAGAGAATGAGATAAACGAGTCCAAACACGACGGAAGAAGAAAAACAAGAGATACTAAGTGTCAGAGTCGCTCCATTTAAGACCAAGAGACCGAGACCAGACCTGGCCCTGAACCAGGACTAAACCAGGACCACACAGGGACCAGGTCTAAACAGGGTCTAAACCAGGTCTAAACAAGGACTAAAAACCAGGACTTAACCAGGTCTGAACCAGGACTAAACCAGGTCTGAACCAGGACTAAACCAGGTCTAAACCAGGACTAAACCAGGTCTGAACCAGGACTAAACCAGGTCTAAACCAGGACTAAACCAGGTCTAAACATGGACTAAACCAGGTCTAAACCAGTGCATGTCTGATGATGTCATTTCTGGACTCGGGGGGAATGTTCCTGGAATGTGGTCCAGATAAACCGGACCTGACCCAGACCGCGGCAGAGGTCAGAGCCCCAGTGCGGCGTGGGTAATCTTCTGGGGCATCGTGGGTAATGCAGTCTTATCTCTGTCACCGTGGGAACCAGATAAGACTCAGCCACTTCCTGTTTGTGTCAGACATCCAAATAAGGCTTTGTTCAGATCCAGACCTGTTTAGTCCTGGTTTAGTCCTGGTTTAGTCCTGGTTTAGTCCTGGTTTAGTCCTGGTTTAGTCCTGGTTTAGTCCTAGTTTAGTCCTGGTCTAGTCCTGGTTTAGACCTGGTTTAATCCTGGTTTAGTCCTGGTCTAGTCCTGGTTTAGACCTGGTTTAATCCTGGTTTAGTCCTGGTTTAGTTCTGGTTTAGTTCTGGTTTAGTCCTGGTTTAGACCTGGTTTAATCCTGGTTTAGTCCTGGTTTAGTTCTGGTTTAGTTCTGGTTTAGTCCTGGTTTAGTCCTGGTTTAGTTCTGGTCTAGTCCTGATTTAGACCTGGTTTAGTCCTGGTTTAATTCTTTCTCACGTTAAACTTGTAAATTAAACCAGAATTCTTTGATTTCGCTCTGAGTCGTTCTGTTTCTTCAGGATTTCACGGTTTGTTTTTCTCGGTTTGGACAAAGGACAAAGTGAGTGGGAAGAACAAGTTTATCTTTCTTCACTGTGTCAGATGCCCTCCCAGCAACACAATCGCAGTATTATCAATAATCATATCAGATTAAAATGTGTGATTTTACTTTGGTCCTTGTTTTAGTCCTGGTTTAGACCTGGTTTAGACTTGGTTTAGACCTGGTTTAGGCCTGGTTTAGACCTGGTTTAGACCTGTTTTAGTCCTGGTTTGGACCTGGTTTAGATCTGATTTAGACATGGTTTGGACCTGGTTTAGTCCTGGTTTAGTCCTGGTTTAGACTTGGTTTAGACCTGGTTTAGGCCTGGTTTAGACCTGGTTTAGACCTGGTTTGGAACTGGTTTAGACCTGGTTTGGACCTGGTTTAGTCCTGGTTTAGACCTGGTTTGGACCTGGTTTAGTCCTGGTTTAGACCTGGTTTAGACCTGGTTTAGTCCTGGTTTAGACTTGGTTTAGACCTGGTTTAGGCCTGGTTTAGACCTGGTTTAGACCTGTTTTAGTCCTGGTTTGGACCTGGTTTAGATCTGGTTTAGACCTGGTTTGGACCTGGTTTAGTCCTGGTTTAGACCTGGTTTAGACCTGGTTTAGTCCTGGTTTAGACTTGGTTTAGACCTGGTTTAGGCCTGGTTTAGACTTGGTTTAGACCTGGTTTAGGCCTGGTTTAGACCTGGTTTAGACCTGTTTTAGTCCTGGTTTGGACCTGGTTTAGATCTGATTTAGACATGGTTTGGACCTGGTTTAGTCCTGGTTCTCTGGGTTTAAGTTTGGTCTGAATCTGGTCTTTGTCCTCTGCTGACAGCGATTAATGTCCGGGGTCCGGGGTCCGGGGTCCGGGGTCCGGTGTCCGGGTCCGGGGTCCGGGGTCCGGTGTCCGGGTCCGGGGTCCGGGGTCAGGTTTAGTCCAGTTTAAGTCCTGGATCAGGCTAAACTCGAGCTGGAGAGGCAAAATCAAGAATTAATTCTAAAAATCACACAAACGGGACAAAATGTGAGTGAAGCGTTTCACAAAGATCTTTATCTGAAACACCTGAAAATCACAATTTAAACATCTAAAGCAAAAACATGAACGTTTAGGACCATTTTCCTCTAGTTTAGTCCAAAATCCTCTGTAAATGTGTTTGTTTCAAACATGTGGACAAAATGAAAACTGCTCTGTCCATTTTTCACATTTAAACGTTCCAAACTCGTCCCTCGTCAGGTAATCACCGAGTCCCGCCCTCAGATAAAACCTGAGACCGGTTATAGTCCGGGTCTAAGTGATCCTGGGCTGGACCCGATGATAGACGGCTCCTCCCCCGCCACTTCCTGTTTCAAAGTCACATGATCCATCGCCATAGAGACAGCTCAGATCCAGCTCAGATCCAATGTCACTGAAGACCCTTTGTCCCAGACCAAGACCTGGTCCAGAGTCCAGACCAAGACCTGGTCCAGAGTCCAGAGTCCAGACCAAGACCTGGTCCAGAGTCCAGACCAAGACCTGGTCCAGAGTCCAGACCAAGATCTGGTCCAGAGTCCAGAGTCCAGACCAAGACCTGGTCCAGAGTCCAGACCAAGACCTGGTCCAGAGTCCAGAGTCCAGACCAAGACCTGGTCCAGAGTCCAGACCAAGACCTGGTCCAGAGTCCAGAGTCCAGACCAAGACCTGGTCCAGAGTCCAGACCAAGACCTGGTCCAGAGTCCAGAGTCCAGACCAAGACCTGGTCCAGAGTCCAGACCAAGACCTGGTCCAGAGTCCAGAGTCCAGACCAAGACCTGGTCCAGAGTCCAGACCAAGACCTGGTCCAGAGTCCAGAGTCCAGACCAAGACCTGGTCCAGAGTCCAGACCAAGACCAAGACCTGGTCCAGAGTCCAGAGTCCAGATCAAGACCTGGTCCAGAGTCCAGACCAAGACCTGTTCCAGAGTCCAGACCAAGACCTGGTCCAGAGTCCAGAGTCCAGACCAAGACCTGGTCCAGAGTCCAGACCAAGACCTGGTCCAGACCAAGACCAAGACCAAGACCTGGTCCAGACCAAGGCCTGGTCCAGACCAAGACCAAGACCAAGACCAAGACCAAGACCAAGACCAAGACCTGGTCCAGACCCAGACCCAGACCCAGACCCAGACCAAGACCAAGACCAAGACCAAGACCAAGACCAAGACCAAGACCAAGACCAAGACCTGGTCCAGATCAAGACCAAGACCTGGTCCAGATCAAGACCTGGTCCAGACCAAGACCTGGTCCAGACCAAGACCTGGTCCAGAATCCGGTGTTAGACCCGGGTCGAGGAGGCGTCAGACCCAGGTCGAGGGGGTGTCTGACCCGGGTCGAGGAGGCGTCAGACCCGGGTCGAGGGGGCGTCTGACCCGGGTCGAGGAGGCGTCAGACCCGGGTCGAGGGGGCGTCTGACCCGGGTCGAGGGGGCGTCTGACCCGGGTCGAGGGGGCGTCTGACCCGGGTCGAGGAGGCGTCAGACCCGGGTCGAGGGGGCGTCAGACCCGGGTCGAGGGGGCGTCAGACCCGGGTCGAGGGGGCGTCAGACCCGGGTCGAGGGGGCGTCTGACCCGGGTCGAGGGGGCGTCAGACCCGGGTCGAGGGGGCGTCTGACCCAATTCAATTGTCAATTTCAATAATTAATTTAAAGGCGGTATGGACGATTTTTCGGCGATTTGAGAACGCAAGCGGAAGTGCGCATGCCACTCCCCCGTGCTCATGCCACTCCCCCGTGCACATGCCACTCCCCCGTGCACATGCCACTCCCCCGTGCACATGCCACTCCCCCGTGCACATGCCCCTCCCCCGTGTGGATTGATACAACACACACGTGCGTTTGTTTATTAGCGCAACGGAGCGCATCACATCGCTCGTCTCCCGTAGATTTCTGTCCACTTCTGCGTCAGCTCGAACTGTCTTTCTCCGTCTTCATTTTGCCCCGTACACTGAGGGAACTATATTATGATAGATCCATGCGCTTAGGCACGTGGAAACGTGGGGACGAACCGCACGCAGCTGCAGGTGAGCGATTTTATGATTGATACGTGGCAGGACAAATGATTTATCCACGCCATGATGTCTGAACCTGGGTCTGGACCTGAGTCTGAGTCTGAGTCTGGGTCTGAACCTGGACCTGAGTCTGGACCTGAGTCTGGACCTGAGTCTGGACCTGAGTCTGAACCTGGGTCTGGACCTGAGTCTGGGTCTGAACCTGGACCTGAGTCTGGACCTGAGTCTGAACCTGGGTCTGGACCTGAGTCTGAACCTGAGTCTGAACCTGGACCTGAGTCTGGACCTGAGTCTGGACCTGAGTCTGGACCTGAGTCTGAACCTGGGTCTGGACCTGAGTCTGAGTCTGGGTCTGAACCTGGACCTGAGTCTGGACCTGAGTCTGAACCTGGGTCTGAGTCTGGACCTGAGTCTGAACCTGAGTCTGAACCTGGACCTGAGTCTGGACCTGAGTCTGGACCTGAGTCTGAACCTGGGTCTGGACCTGAGTCTGAACCTGGACCTGAGTCTGGACCTGAGTCTGGACCTGAGTCTGGACCTGAGTCTGAACCTGGACCTGAGTCTGGACCTGAGTCTGGATCTGAGTCTGAACCTGGGTCTGGACCTGAGTCTGGACCTGAGTCTGAACCTGGACCTGAGTCTGGACCTGAACCTGGACCTGAGTCTGAACCTGGACCTGAGTATGGACCTGAGTCTGGACCTGGGTCTGGACCTGAGTCTGAACCTGGACCTGAGTCTGAACCTGGACCTGAGTCTGGACCTGAGTCTGAACCTGGACCTGAGTCTGGACCTGAGTCTGGACCTGAGTCTGAACCTGGGTCTGGACCTGAGTCTGAACCTGGACCTGAGTCTGGACCTGAGTCTGAACCTGGGTCTGGACCTGGACCTGAGTCTGAACCTGAGTCTGGACCTGAGTCTGAACCTGGACCTGAACCTGAGTCTGAACCTGGACCTGAGTTTGAACCTGAGTCTGGACCTGAGTCTGAACCTGGACCTGACCTGGACCTGAGTCTGAACCTGGACCTGAGTCTGAACCTGAGTCTGAACCTGGACCTGAGTGTGGACCTGAGTCTGAACCTGGACCTGAACCTGGACCTGAACCTGGACCTGAGTCTGAACCTGGGTCTGGACCTGAGTCTGAACCTGGACCTGAGTCTGGACCTGAGTCTGGACCTGAGTCTGAATCTGGGTCTGGACCTGAGTCTGAACCTGGACCTGAGTCTGGACCTGAGTCTGGATCTGAGTCTGAACCTGGACCTGAGTCTGGGTCTGGACCTGGGTCTGGACCTGAGTCTGAACCTGAGTCTGGACCTGAGTCTGGTCCTGGACCTGAGTCTGAACCTGGACCTGAGTCTGGACCTGAGTCTGGACCTGAGTCTGGACCTGAGTCTGAACCTGGACCTGAGTCTGGACCTGAGTCTGAGTCTGGACCTGGGTCTGGACCTGAGTCTGAACCTGGACCTGAGTCTGAACCTGGACCTGAGTCTGGACCTGAGTCTGAGTCTGGACCTGGGTCTGGACCTGGGTCTGAACCTGGGTCTGGACCTGAGTCTGAACCTGGACCTGAGTCTGGACCTGAGTCTGGACCTGAGTCTGAACCTGGGTCTGGACCTGAGTCTGAACCTGGACCTGAGTCTGGACCTGAGTCTGAACCTGGGTCTGGACCTGGACCTGAGTCTGAACCTGAGTCTGGACCTGAGTCTGAACCTGGACCTGAACCTGAGTCTGAACCTGGACCTGAGTTTGAACCTGAGTCTGGACCTGAGTCTGAACCTGGACCTGACCTGGACCTGAGTCTGAACCTGGACCTGAGTCTGGACCTGAGTCTGAACCTGGACCTGAACCTGGACCTGAACCTGGACCTGAGTCTGAACCTGGGTCTGGACCTGAGTCTGAACCTGGACCTGAGTCTGGACCTGAGTCTGGACCTGAGTCTGAATCTGGGTCTGGACCTGAGTCTGAACCTGGACCTGAGTCTGGACCTGAGTCTGGATCTGAGTCTGAACCTGGACCTGAGTCTGGGTCTGGACCTGGGTCTGGACCTGAGTCTGAACCTGAGTCTGGACCTGAGTCTGGTCCTGGACCTGAGTCTGGACCTGAGTCTGGACCTGAGTCTGGACCTGAGTCTGAGTCTGGACCTGAGTCTGGACCTGAGTCTGGACCTGAGTCTGAACCTGGACCTGAGTCTGGACCTGAGTCTGAGTCTGGACCTGGGTCTGGACCTGAGTCTGAACCTGGACCTGAGTCTGAACCTGGACCTGAGTCTGGACCTGAGTCTGAGTCTGGACCTGGGTCTGGACCTGGGTCCGGACCTAGACCCGAGTCTTGTACAAATTTGTGTTAATCCTGTGTTGGAATGTGTCGAACAGGATTATCCTCCTAATCCCCTGTAATCCGGACCTGAGACTAGACCTGGTGTAGACCTGGTCTGGTCTCAGGTCTCAGGTCTCAGGTCTCAGGTCTCAGGTCTCTGGTCTCTGGTCTCTGGTCTCTGGTCTCTGGTCTCTGGTCTCTGGTCTCTGGTCTCTGGTCTCTGGTCTCTGGTCTCTGGTCTCAGGTCTCAGGTCTCTGGTCTCTGGTCTCTGGTCTCTGGTCTCTGGTCTCAGGTCTCAGGTCTCTGGTCTCTGGTCTCTGGTCTCTGGTCTCTGGTCTCTGGTCTCTGGTCTCTGGTCTCAGGTCTCTGGTCTCTGGTCTCTGGTCTCAGGTCTCTGGTCTCTGGTCTCAGGTCTCAGGTCTCAGGTCTGGTCTCAGGTCTCTGGTCTCTGGTCTCAGGTCTCAGGTCTCAGGTCTGGTCTCTGGTCTCTGGTCTCAGGTCTCTGGTCTCTGGTCTCTGGTCTCAGGTCTCTGGTCTCAGGTCTCTGGTCTCAGGTCTCTGGTCTCTGGTCTCAGGTCTCAGGTCTCAGGTCTCAGGTCTCAGGTCTGGTCTCTGGTCTCTGGTCTCAGGTCTCTGGTCTCTGGTCTCTGGTCTCTGGTCTCTGGTCTCAGGTCTCTGGTCTCAGGTCTCAGGTCTCAGGTCTCAGGTCTCAGGTCTGGTCTCTGGTCTCTGGTCTCAGGTCTCTGGTCTCTGGTCTCTGGTCTCTGGTCTCAGGTCTCTGGTCTCTGGTCTCAGGTCTCAGGTCTGGTCTCTTCTCTCTCCAGTGCCTGGACTTCTCGTCTGGTCTGGTCTCAGGTGATCTGTGTCTGGACCTGTGCGTTCAGAAAACACTTCGGTTTCACAAGTGTCTCTACTACGAGAACGGAAAGAAGGTTCTGGAGGCGCGATGGAGGAACCGACCCGTGATCCTCAAGTCCAAACACGAGAACTTCACCTTCTACGAACCCCTGTCCGCCCTGCAGGACCAGGTGAGGAGGGAGACCTGGTATAAAACCTGGTTTAGTCCTGGTTTAGACGTGGTTTAGACGTGCTTTAGACCTGGTTTAGACGTGTTTTAGACCTGGTTTAGACTTGGTTTAGTCCTGGTTTAGTCTTGGTTTAGACGTGCTTTAGACCTGGTTTAGACCTGGTTTAGTCCTGGTTCAGTCCTGGTTTAGACCTGGTTTAGTCCTGGTTTAGTCCTGGTTTAGGCCTGGTTTAATCCTGGTTTAGACCTGGTTTAGTCCTGGTTTAGTCCTGGTTTAGACCTGGTTTAGTCCTGGTTTAGTCCTGGTTTAGGCCTGGTTTAATCCTGGTTTAGACCTGGTTTAGACCTGGTTTAGACATGGTTTAGTCCTGGTTTAGACCTGGTTTAGACCTGGTTTAGACCTGGTTTAGACCTGGTTTAGACCCGGTTTAGTCCTGGTTTAGTCTTGGTTTAGACGTGCTTTAGACCTGGTTTAGTCCTGGTTTAGTCCTGGTTTAGTCTTGGTTTAGACCTGCTTTAGACCTGGTTTAGACCTGGTTTATTTGCTTGCAGAACGCAGCTGAAGAACTCTCTCCTCTGGACGTGGTCTACTACGCGACTCTGGAGGTGAGAGCGTTGGTCCAGAAGGTTGTGGGTTGGACTCCTGGCCTCTGAGTATGTGGCAGAGTGGTTAGCCTGCTCTCTTTCAGGTCCGGAGCTCCTTGGGTCTGGTGGAGGACGAGGACGAGGACCTCAGTGATGGTCTGAGTAATGCGTCTCTGTGGAGAGTTTGGGACCAGAGGGCGGATCGTAACCGGACTTACTCCAGAGCGGACCTGTCCTCGCTCTGGGCTCTTCTGCAGCAGGAGGAGTACACATTTCTACGGTAACGCACCACCTCTGGATTGCCACCTGATGATGTCACGAGGTGGAGCAGAGAGTTTTCACGTTGTCCCTCTGTCTCAGTCTTCTCCAGGACTTGTCTCCTCACGTGGCTCGAGTTCTCGGTTCCTGTGGACACTTCTACGCCGTGGAGTTCCTGTCCGCGGGACACGCCTGGGACCAGAACCTCTTCTCATTGGCCGAGCCTCCTCAGGCCGCGCTCCCGTTGGCCGGCGTGGGGGGGCGGGGCTGTGGGCGGGACCACAGGATCGCCCTCAGCTTCCTGGAGCTGGTGTGGCACTTCGAGCACGACTTCAGACACGTCCTGCACCTCTGCGACGTCAAACCAGAGAACTTTGGCATCAGAGAAGATCTCACGGTAAGAGCCCACCAAATAGAACCTTGAGGAACTTTACGAGAACCTTTAGGAACTTTACGAGAACCTTTAGGAACTGGAGTTTTACAAGAACCTTTAGGAACTGGAGCTTTACAAGAACCTTTAGGAACTGGAGTTTTACAGGAACCTTTAGGACCTGGAGTTTTACAAGAACCTTTAGGACCTGGAGTTTTACGAGAAGGTTTCAGAGCTTTGTCTTAATCTAAAAGAAAGAAAACATTTTTTTTGTTGAAATAAGAACAAATAAAGAAAATTTAAATCTTGTTCTGGAGCTAAACTCTCTCAAAGTGACTCGTTTCTCTGGTTCTCAGGTCTCTGGTTCTCTGGTTCTCAGATCTCTGGTTCTCAGGTCTCTGGTTCTCTGGTTCTCAGGTCTCTGGTTCTCTGGTTCTCAGGTCTCTGGTTCTCAGGTCTCTGGTTCTCAGGTCTCTGGTTCTCTGGTTCTCAGGTCTCTGGTTCTCTGGTTCTCAGGTCTCTGGTTCTCAGGTCTCTGGTTCTCAGGTCTCTGGTTCTCAGGTCTCTGGTTCTCTGGTTCTCAGGTCTCTGGTTCTCAGGTCTCTGGTTCTCTGGTTCTCAGGTCTCTGGTTCTCAGGTCTCTGGTTCTCTGGTTCTCAGGTCTCTGGTTCTCTGGTTCTCAGGTCTCTGACTCTCAGGTCTCTGGTTCTCAGGTCTCTGGTTCTCAGGTCTCTGGTTCTCTGGTTCTCAGGTCTCTGGTTCTTTGGTTTTCTGGTTCTCAAGTATCTGGTTCTCAGGTCTCTGGTTCTCAGGACTCTGGTTCTCAGGTCTCTGGTTCTTTGGTTCTCAGGTCTCTGGTTCTCTGGTTCTCAGGTCTCTGGTTCTCAGGTTCTCAGGTCTCTGGTTCTCAGGTCTCTGGTTCTCTGGTTCTCAGGTCTCTGGTTCTCAGGTCTCTGGTTCTCTGGTTCTCAGGTCTCTGGTTCTCAGGTCTCTGGTTCTCAGGTCTCTGGTTCTCTGGTTCTCAGGTATCTGGTTCTCAGGTCTCTGGTTCTCAGGTCTCTGGTTCTCAGGTCTCTGGTTCTCAGGTCTCTGGTTCTCTGGTTCTCAGGTCTCTGGTTCTCAGGTCTCTGGTTCTCAGGTCTCTGGTTCTCAGGTCTCTGGTTCTCTGGTTCTCTGGTTCTCTGGTTCTCAGGTCTCTGGTTCTCAGGTATCTGGTTCTCAGGTCTCTGGTTCTCAGGTCTCTGGTTCTCAGGTCTCTGGTTCTCTGGTTCTCAGGTCTCTGGTTCTCAGGCCTCTGGTTCTCTGGTTCTCAGGTCTCTGGTTCTCTGGTTCTCTGGTTCTCAGGTCTCTGGTTCTCTGGTTCTCTGTTCTCTGGTTCTCTGGTTCTCAGGTGGTGGCTCTGGACGTGGACATGGCGTTCTTTGAGCCCAAACTTCAGGATCTTCTGGAGCAGAACTGCAGCTCTGATGACGACTGCTCCTTCTTCGACTGCTGGTCCCGCTGTGACCCACACACGCTGCGGTGCGCCCCCTACAGGAGCAACAGCAACCTGCAGGTGAGCCCCGCCCCCAGCCCCGCCCCCTACAGGAGCAACAGCAACCTGCAGGTGAGCCCCGCCCCCAGCCCCGCCCCCTACAGGAGCAACAGCAACCTGCAGGTGAGCCCCGCCCCCAGCCCCGCCCCCTACAGGAGCAACAGCAACCTGCAGGTGAGCCCCGCCCCCAGCCCCGCCCCCTACAGGAGCAACAGCAACCTGCAGGTGAGCCCTGCCCCCAATAGGAGCAACAGCAACCTGCAGGTGAGCCCCGCCCCCAGCCCCGCCACCTACAGGAGCAACAGCAACCTGCAGGTGAGCCCCGCCCCCTACAGGAGCAACAGCAACCTGCAGGTGAGCCCCGCCCCCTACAGGAGCAACAGCAACCTGCAGGTGAGCCCCGCCCCCAGCCCCGCCACCTACAGGAGCAACAGCAACCTGCAGGTGAGCTCCGCCCCCAGCCCCGCCCCCTACAGGAGCAACAGCAACCTGCAGGTGAGCCCCGCCCCCAGCCCCGCCCCCTACAGGAGCAACAGCAACCTGCAGGTGAGCCCCGCCCCCAGCCCCGCCCCCTACAGGAGCAACAGCAACCTGCAAGTGAGCCCTGCCCCCAGCCCCGCCCCCTACAGGAGCAACAGCAACCTGCAGGTGAGCCCCGCCCCCAGCCCCGCCCCCTACAGGAGCAACAGCAACCTGCAGGTGAGCCCCGCCCCCAATAGGAGCAACAGCAACCTGCAGGTGAGCCCCGCCCCCAGCCCCGCCCCCTACAGGAGTAACAGCAACCTGCAGGTGAGCCCCACCCCCTACAGGAGCAACAGCAACCTGCAGGTGAGCCCCGCCCCCAGCCCCGCCCCCTACAGGAGTAACAGCAACCTGCAGGTGAGCCCCGCCCCCTACAGGAGCAACAGCAACCTGCAGGTGAGCCCCGCCCCCAGCCCCGCCCCCTACAGGAGCAACAGCAACCTGCAGGTGAGCCCCGCCCCCAATAGGAGCAACAGCAACCTGCAGGTGAGCCCCGCCCCCTACAGGAGCAACAGCAACCTGCAGGTGAGCCCCGCCCCCAGCCCCCCCCCCTACAGGAGCAACAGCAACCTGCAGGTGAGCCCCGCCCCCAGCCCCGCCCCCTACAGGAGCAACAGCAACCTGCAGGTGAGCCCCGCCCCCTACAGGAGCAACAGCAACCTGCAGGTGAGCCCCGCCCCCAGCCCCGCCCCCTACAGGAGCAACAGCAACCTGCAGGTGAGCCCCGCCCCCAGCCCCGCCACCTACAGGAGCAACAGCAACCTGCAGGTGAGCCCCGCCCCCAGCCCCGCCCCCTACAGGAGCAACAGCAACCTGCAGGTGAGCCCCGCCCCCTACAGGAGCAACAGCAACCTGCAGGTGAGCCCCGCCCCCAGCCCCGCCACCTACAGGAGCAACAGCAACCTGCAGGTGAGCTCCGCCCCCAGCCCCGCCCCCTACAGGAGCAACAGCAACCTGCAGGTGAGCCCCGCCCCCAGCCCCGCCCCCTACAGGAGCAACAGCAACCTGCAGGTGAGCCCCGCCCCCAGCCCCGCCACCTACAGGAGCAACAGCAACCTGCAGGTGAGCCCCGCCCCCAATAGGAGCAACAGCAACCTGCAGGTGAGCCCCGCCCCCAATAGGAGCAACAGCAACCTGCAGGTGAGCCCCGCCCCCAATAGGAGCAACAGCAACCTGCAGGTGAGCCCCGCCCCCAATAGGAGCAACAGCAACCTGCAGGTGAGCCCCGCCCCCAATAGGAGCAACAGCAACCTGCAGGTGAGAAGAAAAAGTTGAACAGCTCTGAAGTATCTGGACCCAGACTGGCCCCGGGGCCCATCGCCTCCGTTTGGACTTGTAAAGTTAATGCACCAAAGACACTTTCTCCACCTGTTCTGTCATTGCACCAAGAGAACAAGCAACACCAGGAAACACAACCTCCTCTGACCGTGTGCGCTGGACGCCTCGAGGCCTCGGGAATCTAACTCCTGCGTCGGGTGTGATTTGGACGCGGCGGTGTGAGCGCTCTGTAAGAAGCACCAGAAAATGACATGGCCCAAGACCTCGCTTAGACTAAGACTTATGGTCAGAGAGGGTTTAGGACAACCAAAGGGATAGTCCCGGGCCCGGCCCTGGCCAAGGGGCCCCTGTCCTGGTCCTGCTTTGATCTTGTGTTTTTTCTTAATCGTTTGAAGCTAAAATGAGGCAAAAGAATGTGGAATTTTCCAGATAAAATCGGGCGATTTCAGGCTCATGTTTCATTTGAAGCGACGAGTTTCAGATCAACCGAAAACAGAAAACTTCAGCACGTGTTTTCCACGGGAGGAAACACGGATCATTCACAGCGTTTAATCATCATAAATATAATGTCACGTTTGTGGAGTTTATCTTCCAACAGATCAAATAAATCTACTTTTATTTTACATTTTAGCGACAAAAGTTTGAGTTTTACGTCGTCGCTTCTTCGTTTGTGACATTTAAACGACACAAAATGAGGCAAAAGAATGTGGAATATTTCAGATCAAAACTCCTAAACTAGAGGTTATACAGAATATTATCTTCATTAAATCATAATAATAATACATTATTATTAAATCATAATAATAATAATTGAATCATAATAATAATAAAATCATAATAATAATAAATTATTATTAAATCATAATAATAATAATACAATAATAATAATAATAAATTATTATTGAATCATAATAATAATAATTAAATCGTAATAATAATAATAAAATCATAATAATAATTAAATCATAATCATAATAATTAAATAATAATAATAATAATTGATTCATAATAATAATCATAATTGGATTGGTCAGTTCTTCTCGTCAATAACAAACAGTATTTAGTAGTGGAAAAAATAATAGATGAACAAATACTTTAAACCGTTGTGATAATAATCGTTTTAATTATTAATTTAAAACATTTACATTTGGAGTAAAAAATGATTAAAATTTTAAAGAAAAATAAATAATAAATAAATTACATCCTCTAGTTATTTATTAATTATATTTATAACAAAAATATACTTCTTTTATTCAGGAATAAATAAATGTAGAGCAGACCGGACAAACCCATTAAAATGTGAAGTGCAATAGTTTTTTCAATATTTATTTAATCAAGTCTACTTTTAGTCTCAATAAATATATAAAGATATATAGATATATATTATTAAAAATAATAATAATATATGTAAATGTCTTTGAACTAAAGCTGGTCATGTGACTCAAATAGTTTTCTCATATTGACGAATCATGATTTTTAATTTAGATTTATTTTGTCATAGAAACAGTAAACATGACTTCATTATGATTCTTTTTCCATTGAAGACGCTGCAGGTGAAACAGCTCCGTCACATTCATTGTGTTTTCCACAGAAATAAAGACTTTTCTGAGTAAAAACGTTTGAATGTGACACAGACACAAAGCACTTTAAATGTCTTCATTTTGTCACGTTTGACACAAACACATTTACAGAGGATTTTGGACTAAACTAGATGAAAATGGTCCTAAACATTTGTGTTTTTCATTTAGATGTGTTTAAAGTGTAAAAAATGAGGCTCAGAACCTTGTGTGGGAGGAGCGTGTCTCTGTGGGAGGAGCACTTTATAATACATCAATATAATAAGTCATAAAATGTACTCACCAGTCTTTAAATGAAACCCGGAGCTCACATTGAACCAGACGTGGAAGATTCTGAAAAAAGTAAATTACATTTATTATCATTTATTTGATTTATTATTTAAAGTATTTTGAACTTCCAGAGTACAAATGTCCGTTTGTCTCGTTCTGTTAAAAGAATGGGGGAAAAAACACTATTTTCTAACCTCAAAACATGATCTGAGCTTTACAAAAGTGTTAAAGTGTGTAATATATCTGCAGAGAGAAGTATAAACCTTTGAAGAGTTTATACTTTTATTACTTTATTTCATGCGCACGCTCACAGGAAACGCACTGGAACATGAATAAAACACGGCCCGCTCGCCCGAGACTCTCCCGGGCAAGAACAAAGGCCCCGGACCAATCGGCTGTCAGCGCCTCAGCCTTCTGGACCAATCGGCAACAAAGAGCGGACGAGACAGACGACGAGAGACGAGCCAATCGCCTTTGAGCGAAAGAGAAAACGTCCGTGAAGCGGCGACGAGCGTTTGATTCAACAGTTTAGTCATTCCAGTGTGTGTGAGGGGCGTGGCTAAAGCTAGTGTGTGAGGGGCGTGGCTAAAGCTAGTGTGTGTGTGAGGGGCGTGGCTAAAGCTAGTGTGTGTGAGGGGCGTGGCTAAAGCTAGTGTGTGTGAGGGGTGTGTTTAAAGCTAGTGTGTGTGAGGGGCGTGGCTAAAGCTAGTGTGTGTGTGAGGGGCGTGGCTAAAGCTAGTGCGTGTGAGGGGTGTGTCTAAAGCTAGTGTGTGTGAGGGGCGTGTCTAAAGCTAGTGTGTGTGAGGGACGTGGCTAAAGCTAGTGTGTGTGAGGGGCGTGGCTAAAGCTAGTGTGTGAGGGGCGTGTCTAAAGCTAGTGTGTGTGAGGGGCGTGACTAAAGCTAGTGTGTGTGAGGGGCGTGGCTAAAGCTAGTGTGTGTGAGGGGCGTGACTAAAGCTAGTGTGTGAGGGGCGTGTCTAAAGCTAGTCTGTGTGAGGGGCGTGGCTAAAGGTATTGTGTGAGGGGCGTGGCTAAAGCTAGTGCGTGTGAGGGGCGTGTCTAAAGCTAGTGTGTGTGTGAGGGGCGTGTCTAAAGCTAGTGTGTGTGAGGGGCGTGGCTAAAGCTAGTATGTGAGGGGCGTGGCTAAAGCTAGTGTGTGTGTGAGGGGCGTGGCTAAAGCTAGTGTGTGTGAGGGGCGTGGCTGAAGCTAGTGTGTGTGAGGGGCGTGGCTAAAGCTAGTGTGTGTGAGGGGCGTGGCTAAAGCTAGTGTGTGTGTGAGGGGCGTGTCTAAAGCTTGTGTGTGTGTGAGGGGCGTGGCTAAAGCTAGTGTGTGTGTGAGGGGCGTGGCTAAAGCTAGTGTGTGTGTGAGGGGCGTGGCTAAAGCTAGTGTGTGTGTGAGGGGTGTGGCGTTTGAACCTCTCTTTATGTCAGGCTAATGCTAATGCTAACGTCAGACGCTTTATGACCTGGAAATATCAGATTGTGGCTCTTGACACAGCGAGTGCCATAAACAGGAAACAGCTGTTGCTAACGTGCTACGCTAGCTTTGTGTTGCTAAGGCTCCACATAGTCGTTAGCATCTGGAAACACGGAGCTTTAGCACCAGATCGAGTCAGAGTTTGGACAGAGGGCGGATTATTTTCTTTGTCTCGTGTTTTTCTTTGTCTCGTGTTTTTCTGATTGTAGAAAGTTATAATAAATCACGTTGTGTTTCAGGCGATCTGCGAGAAGATCTTCAGACCCTGGTTCTCTCCGTCTCTCCTCGGGGCCAAAGCAGCGCTGCCCCTGCAGGTGAGAGGAGTGTACTACAGTCTGAC
The DNA here is from genome assembly GCF_026437365.1 of Eucyclogobius newberryi. Classification (NCBI taxonomy): domain Eukaryota; kingdom Metazoa; phylum Chordata; class Actinopteri; order Gobiiformes; family Gobiidae; genus Eucyclogobius; species Eucyclogobius newberryi. The sequence goes on along the minus strand of NW_027315810.1, from coordinate 111,777 downwards.
AGAGCCCCCTGCAGGTGAGAGGAGTGCACTACAGTCTGACAGAGCCCCCTGCAGGTGAGAGGAGTGTACTACAGTCTGACAGAGCCCCCTGCAGGTGAGAGGAGTGCACTACAGTCTGACAGAGCCCCCTGCAGGTGAGAGGAGTGTACTACAGTCTGACAGAGCCCCCTGCAGGTGAGAGGAGTGCACTACAGTCTGACAGAGCCCCCTGCAGGTGAGAGGAGTGTACTACAGTCTGACAGAGCCCCCTGCAGGTGAGAGGAGTGTACTACAGTCTGACAGAGCCCCCTGCAGGTGAGAGGAGTGTACTACAGTCTAACAGAGCCCCCTGCAGGTGAGAGGAGTGTACTACAGTCTGACAGAGCCCCCTGCAGGTGAGAGGAGTGCACTACAGTCTGACAGAGCCCCCTGCAGGTGAGAGGAGTGCACTACAGTCTGACAGAGCCCCCTGCAGGTGAGAGGAGTGCACTACAGTCTGACAGAGCCCCCTGCAGGTGAGAGGAGTGTACTACAGTCTGACAGAGCCCCCTGCAGGTGAGAGGAGTGTACTACAGTCTAACAGAGCCCCCTGCAGGTGAGAGGAGTGTACTACAGTCTGACAGAGCCCCCTGCAGGTGAGAGGAGTGTACTACAGTCTGACAGAGCCCCCTGCAGGTGAGAGGAGTGCACTACAGTCTAACAGAGCCCCCTGCAGGTGAGAGGAGTGTACTACAGTCTGACAGAGCCCCCTGCAGGTGAGAGGAGTGCACTACAGTCCGACAGAGCCCCCTGCAGGTGAGAGGAGTGTACTACAGTCCGACAGAGCCCCCTGCAGGTGAGAGGAGTGTACTACAGTCTGACAGAGCCCCCTGCAGGTGAGAGGAGTGCACTACAGTCTGACAGAGCCCCCTGCAGGTGAGAGGAGTGCACTACAGTCCGACAGAGCCCCCTGCAGGTGAGAGGAGTGTACTACAGTCTGACAGAGCCCCCTGCAGGTGAGAGGAGTGCACTACAGTCTGACAGAGCCCCCTGCAGGTGAGAGGAGTGCACTACAGTCTGATGTCACTGGTCAGTCCGTGCTTGCCTTGACCGCCCTGACCACACGACACCGACTCATTGTTTTTTGACATTTTGATGAATAACGTCACTGTTATAAAAGAGTTCTGTGTTTCAGGTGGAGCTGCAGAGAGCTGTGCAGGAGTGTTCCGAGACCCACCCAGGCCCAGGCCCAGGCCCAGAACCAGAACCAGGTCCAGACCAGACCGTCATCAGAATGTTCCATTTTAGAACCTGAGTTTGTGACTGATCCTGGTTTTTCAGGAGGAAACGTGCACCAGCGCCTCGTGCACCAGCGCCTCGTGCACCAGCGCCTCGTGCACCAGCGCCTTGTGCACGCTCTCACGCGGCTCGTGGAGGAGGGCGGGGCTTCAGCTGAGCGTGGCGGCGGGGCATGGGAGGACAGCCACGCCCACACAGCTCTGAACTTTTGAAAAAGTAGAAGAACCAGGACGAGCTCTGGACCTGGTCATGGACTGAGCTGGACCTTGTTGCTGTGAGAGGAAGTGCTAACGACTCTGCCAGCTGTGGCTGCTTTTTAAACTCGACTGAATGTTAAGATTGAACTGAATCAAACGTGATGTAAAAAATATTATTTTATACAAACTTCACTGCCTCAAATGCTTTGGTTCAAACTGGAAAGAGTTTTTTGTGTAAGTGAATGTAAAGATGTGACCGCCCGCTAGGCCCCGCCCGCACACCTGCACCCAGCTTCATGCCCCACCCACACACCTCCGCCCCATGCCCAACCCACACACCTCCGCCCCATGCCCCACCCACACACCTCCGCCCCATGCCCAACCCACACACCTCCGCCCCATGCCCCACCCACACACCTGTACCCAGCTCCGCTCCATGCCCCACCCACACACCTGCACCCAGCTCCATGCCCCACCCACACACCTGCACCCAGCTCCATGCCCCACCCACACACCTGCACCCAGCTCCGCTCCATGCCCCACCCACACACCTGCACCCAGCTCCATGCCCCACCCACACACCTGCACCCAGCTCCGCTCCATGCCCCACCCACACACCTGCACCCAGCTCCATGCCCCACCCACACACCTGCACCCAGCTCCGCTCCATGCCCCACCCACACACCTGCACCCAGCTCCATGCCCCACCCACACACCTGCACCCAGCTCCGCTCCATGCCCCACCCACACACCTGCACCCAGCTCCATGCCCCACCCACACACCTGCACCCAGCTCCGCTCCATGCCCCACCCACACACCTGCACCCAGCTCCATGCCCCACCCACACACCTGCACCCAGCTCCGCTCCATGCCCCACCCACACACCTGCACCCAGCTCCGCTCCATGCCCCACCCACACACCTGCACCCAGCTCCATGCCCCACCCACACACCTGCACCCAGCTCCGCTCCATGCCCCACCCACACACCTGCACCCAGCTCCGCTCCATGCCCCACCCACACACCTGCACCCAGCTCCATGCCCCACCCACACACCTGCACCCAGCTCCGCTCCATGCCCCACCCACACACCTGCACCCAGCTCCATGCCCCACCCACACACCTGCACCCAGCTCCATGCCCCACCCACACACCTGCACCCAGCTCCATGCCCCACCCACACACCTGCACCCAGCTCCATGCCCCACCCACACACCTGCACCCAGCTCCATGCCCCACCCACACACCTGCACCCAGCTCCATGCCCCACCCACACACCTGCACCCAGCTCCGCTCCATGCCCCACCCACACACCTGCACCCAGCTCCATGCCCCACCCACACACCTGCACCCAGCTCCATGCCCCACCCACACACCAGCACCCAGCTGCATGCCCCACCCACACACCTGCACCCAGCTCCATGCCGCACCCACACCTGCACCCAGCTTCATGCCCCACCCACACACCTGCACTCCGCCCCCACACCTGCACCCAGGCTATACCTGCACCCCGCCTCATGCCCCACCCACACACCTGCACCCAGCTTCATGCCACACCCACACCTGCACCCCGCCCCATGCCCCGCCCAGACACCTATACCCCGTCCTAGACAGTAATCAAGGCAACTGTCGTAAATAATGTTTGAAATATTCAAGACTGTAAAAAATGTGAAAATTATTTCAGCCGACATAAATATTGTATATGATACATGTGAGACTCAAACAAACAATTCATCCTGGTTAGTCCTGGTTTAGTCCTGGTTTAGACCTGGTTTAGTCCTGGTTTAGACCTGGTTTAGTCCTGGTTTAGTCCTGGTTTAGACCTGGTTTAGTCCTGGTTTAGTCCTGGTTTAGACCTGGTTTAGTCCTGTTTAGACCTGGTTTAGTCCTGGTTTAGACCTGGTTTAGTCCTGGTTTAGTCCTGGTTTAGACCTGGTTTAGACCTGGTTTAGTCCTGGTTTAGACCTGGTTTAGTCCTGGTTTAGTCCTGGTTTAGACCTGGTTTAGTCCTGGTTTAGTCCTGGTTTAGTCCTGGTTTAGACCTGGTTTAGTCCTGGTTTAGACCTGGTTTAGTCCTGGTTTAGACCTTGTTTAGTCCTGGTTTAGTCCTGGTTTAGTCCTGGTTTAGACCTGGTTTAGACCTGGTTTAGTCCTGGTTTAGTCCTGGTTTAGCCCTGGTTTAGACCTTGTTTAGTCCTGGTTTAGTCCTGGTTTAGTCCTGGTTTAGACCTGGTTTAGACCTGGTTTAGTCCTGGTTTAGTCCTGGTTTAGTCCTGGTTTAGACCTGGTTTAGTCCTGGTTTAGACCCTGTTTAGTCCTGGTTTAGTCCTGGTTTAGTCCTGGTTTAGACCTGGTTTAGTCCTGGTTTAGTCCTGGTTTAGCCCTGGTTTAGTCCTGGTTTAGACCTGGTTTAGTCCTGGTTTAGTCCTGGTTTAGTCCTGGTTTAGCCCTGGTTTAGACCTGGTTTAGTCCTGGTTTAGTCCTGGTCCTGGAGCAGATTTTATTTCTCAAACAAACCTCGTGAACTTGATAGTTTGACTTTCTTTTGGTTTGAGTTGGTGTAAGTTTATTAAACATTTCATGCGTGAAGCTGTGAGTTGAAAAATTATTCCAGCGGGCCCAAAGTCCGGTCCTGGGTCTGGTCCAGGTCCAGGGTCTAAAACAGGTCTTAAAGAGGATTACAACATAATCAAATCCTGTTGAGATTAGGATGTTACCAGATTTAAACCAGATCTAAACTAGATCCAGGTTTTAGCCAAAGCTAAGACTACAGTCTGGATCCTGGTTTAGTCTGAAGTCCAGGACCGAGACCCACTTTAGTCCGTCTGCAGAGGAACTTAATACAGAGCGACCCACGTGCTTCATTATCCTGAATATAAACCCAACAGAGACCGGATCAGGGTCCTAATCAAGTCCAGATTCTTGGACAGACTTTTTGTGGGTCTGGTCCAAGTCCAGGTCCTAAACCTCCTCATTTTACAGTGGCTTTGGACCAAAACCAGATTCAGGGGGATTCTGGTCCAAACATGAGCTCAACACGGAAATCCATGTCCTCAACTCACACTGCAATAAGACCTAGTTTAGTCCTGGTTTAGTCCTGGTTTAGTCCTGGTTTAGACCTGGTTTAGTCCTGGTTTAGTCCTGGTTTAGTCCTGGTTTAGACCTGGTTTAGTCCTGGTTTAGTCCTGGTTTAGTCCTGGTTTAGACCTGGTTTAGTCCTGGTTTAGACCTGGTTTAGACCTGGTTTAGTCCTGGTTTAGACCTGGTTTAGACCTGGTTTAGACCTGGTTTAGTCCTGGTTTAGTCCTGGTTTAGACCTGGTTTAGACCTGGTTTAGACCTGGTTTAGATGTGGTTTAGACCTGGTTTAGACCTGGTTTAGTCCTGGTTTAGACCTGGTTATAGAGGTAGAGGTATATAAGGTATATAGGTATATAGAGGTAAAGATATTAAGATATATATTTGTATATAGAGTTATAGATATATAGGTATAGATTATGAAATTTCCCCATGTGTGGACAATAAAGGAATATCTTAAGAGATATAGAAGTATATAGAGGTATAATAGAGATATAGAGAGGTATATAGAGATACAGAGGTATATAGATATATAGATGTAGAGATATATAGAGGTGTATAGTTATAGAGGTATATAGAGTTATAGATATATAGAGGTATATAGTTATAGAGTTATAGAGGTATATAGAGTTATAGATATATAGAGGTATATAGTTATAGAGTTATAGAGGTATATAGAGTTATAGATATATAGAGGTATATAGAGTTATAGATATATAGAGGTGTATAGAGTTATAGATATATAGAGGTGTATAGAGTTATAGATATATAGAGGTATATAGTTATAGATATATAGAGGTATATAGTTATAGATATATAGAGGTATATAGAGTTATAGATATATAGAGGTGTATAGAGTTATAGATATATAGAGGTGTATAGTTATAGATATATAGAGGTATATAGAGTTATAGATATATAGAGGTGTATAGAGTTATAGATATATAGAGGTATATAGAGTTATAGATATATAGAGGTGTATAGAGTTATAGATATATAGAGGTATATAGAGTTATAGATATATAGAGGTATATAGTTATAGAGTTATAGAGGTATATAGAGTTATAGATATATAGAGGTATATAGTTATAGAGTTATAGAGGTATATAGAGTTATAGATATATAGGGGTATATAGAGTTATAGATATATAGAGGTATATAGAGTTATAGATATATAGAGGTATATAGTTATAGAGGTATATAGTTATAGATATATAAAGGTGTATAGAGTTATAGATATATAGAGGTGTATAAAGTTATAGATATATAGAGGTGTATAGAGTTATAGATATATAGAGGTATATAGAGTTATAGAGGTATATAGAGGTATATAGAGTTATAGATATATAGAGGTATATAGAGTTATAGATATAAAGGTATATAGAGTTATAGATATATAGAGGTATATAGAGTTATAGATATATAGAGGTATATAGAGTTATAGAGGTATATAGAGGTATATAGAGTTATAGATATATAGAGGTGTATAGAGTTATAGATATATAGAGGTATATAGAGTTATAGAGGTATATAGAGGTATATAGAGTTATAGATATATAGAGGTATATAGTTATAGATATAAAGGTATATAGAGTTATAGATATATAGAGGTATATAGTTATAGATATATAGAGGTATATAGTTATAGATATAAAGGTATATAGAGTTATAGATATATAGAGGTATATAGAGTTATAGATATATAGAGGTATATAGAGTTATAGATATATAGAGGTATATAGAGTTATAGATATAAAGGTATATAGAGTTATAGATATATAGAGGTATATAGAGTTATAGATATATAGAGGTATATAGTTATAGATATATAGAGGTATATAGAGTTATAGATATATAGAGGTATATAGTTATAGAGGTATATAGAATTATAGATATAAAGGTATATAGAGTTATAGATATATAGATGTATATAGAGTTATAGATATAAAGGTATATAGAGTTATAGATATATAGAGGTATATAGAGTTATAGATATATAGAGGTATATAGAGTTATAGATATAAAGGTATATAGAGTTATAGATATATAGAGGTGTATAGAGTTATAGATATATAGAGGTGTATAGAGTTATAGATATATAGAGGTGTATAGAGTTATAGATATAAAGGTATATATAGTTATAGATATATAGAGGTGTATAGAGTTATAGATATAAAGGTATATAGTTATAGATATATAGAGGTATATAGTTATAGAGGTATATAGAATTATAGATATATAGAGGTGTATAGAGTTATAGATATATAGAGGTGTATAGTTATAGATATAAAGGTATATAGTTATAGATATATAGAGGTATATAGTTATAGAGGTATATAGAATTATAGATATATAGAGGTGTATAGAGTTATATAAAGTTATAGATATATAGAGTCATAGGTCTATAATTGTTGCCACAGATGTCACTTTTACTTTGGCTGTTTTCATGTTGTTGCTCGTTTTATAGATTGGTCGTTAATATAAGCAAACGGTAAAGCAGTTGAAGAGGCTCTTTACTCTTTCCATATCAATATCAGCTGATCTTTTGTTCTGAATTTAGTTCAAATTCCAATCATTTCATTTCCACCTGTAGCACTCATAAACAAAGACCTGTATATTTGTTCCAGCTAGTTCGTATAGAAATAACATTTAAAGTTATTCAATGCATTTGCTATTTCCCTTGTGTCATTTAAGATAAAGTTATCCTTCATAAAATGATTTAGGAAAGTACTATGACTTTGTTTATTTATGTGAAGTGTTTAATAGACACATGATCTCTTGTGCTTCAGGAGCTCTATGACATCACAGGGGGTGGAGCAGGAAGCCACTGAACATGTTGTTTTGCCCACGAAGCCCATAGATGGACTTTCCCCTCTCGAGCTCCACGTACACCATGTCTCCGACCTCTAGAACCAACGTGTCGGCACGGCTCACCGAGTCGTGAGTGTCCGAGGGCGCTTCGTCGAATACGTAGGCCACAAACTCTGTGTTTCTCTTCAGTGCAGCTCTCATATTTGGGGCGGGGTCAAAGGTGGCCATCAGTGAGAAGTAGAAGAAATGCAAGCCTTTGACTGGAGCAGTGAAGATTCCTGCAACAGAAGCAGGACCATTAGTCCTGAGCCACGTCTGGACTGGTTCACTTTGGAGCGCTACGCAATGTCCACCAAGAGTCTGGCTCTCTTGGTGGACTTTAGCTCAGGGGGAGGAGCTCCACAGCACAGCCAGATGATTGGACGAGAGAGACAACACAGACTCAGGCCAAAACAAGAGGCGAAAAGCAGAGAAACACAAAAGAATCATTTGTCTCCAAACTCTCCAAGCTCCGTGTTTCCACTGATGCTAACGACTATGTGGAGCCTTAGCAACACAAAGCTAGCGTAGCGCGTTAGCAACAGCTGTTTCCCGTTTATGGTACTCGCTTTGTCGAGAGCCACAATCTGATATTTCCAGGTCATAAAGCGTCTGACATGATCCAAAGCCAAAGCATGACATAAAGAGAGGTTCAGACGCCACGCCCCTCACAAACACTAGCTTTAGCCACGCCCCTCACACACACACAAACACACACACACACACACACACACACACACACACTGTAACTCGCTCAGGGGTCTGTACCTGTCGGAGGGGGGCGGGGTCTGTACCTGGAGGGGGGCGGGGTCTGTACCTGTCGGAGGGGGGCGGGGTCTGTACCTGGAGGGGGGCGGGGTCTGTACCTGTCGGAGGGGGGCGGGGTCTGTACCTGGAGGGGGGCGGGGTCTGTACCTGTCGGAGGGGGGCGGGGTCTGTACCTTTGGCAAAGTTGTAGTTGTTGCCCACGTTGGTCAGGACTCTCTTGAACAGGATGGTTGTGTCGATGTTGTACGGGCCGTAGTTTCCCTGCTCATTGTTTGGATTGAGACCAGCAGTGAAGGCCACACGGGGGGGATCTGAGGGGGCAAACAAACGTGTGTTACTAATGGAGCCGGAGTCTCATGAGTTCAATGCTCAACAAACACAAACAATTAAGACAAATAATCACAGTATTTTCTCACATTCTCCGGTCAGAACATACTCACTTTGCAACTGGAGCAAAGATCTCTCCAGATTCTCCACTCTGGTCTGGAGGTTCTGGCTCTCATCCCCCGACTGGACTGAACACACACACCCTCCCAACAGCACCAGCAGCACTGCAGTCTGCATCCTGGTCCAGACCTGGTCCAGACCTGGTTCAGACCTGGTTCAGTCCTGGTTCAGTCCTGGTTCAGTCCTGGTTCAGTCCTGGTTCAGACCTGGTTCAGTCCTGGTTCAGTCCTGGTTCAGTCCTGGTTCAGTCCTGGTTCAGACCTGGTTCAGACCTGGTTCAGACCTGGTTCAGACCTGGTTCAGTCCTGGTTCAGTCCTGGTTCAGTCCTGGTTCAGACCTGGTTCAGTCCTGGTTCAGTCCTGGTTCAGTCCTGGTTCAGACCTGGTTCAGTCCTGGTTCAGTCCTGGTTCAGTCCTGGTTCAGTCCTGGTTCAGACCTGGTTCAGTCCTGGTTCAGTCCTGGTTCAGTCCTGGTTCAGTCCTGGTTCAGACCTGGTTCAGTCCTGGTTCAGTCCTGGTTCAGACCTGGTTCAGACCTGGTTCAGACCTGGTTCAGTCCTGGTTCAGTCCTGGTTCAGTCCTGGTTCAGACCTGGTTCAGTCCTGGTTCAGTCCTGGTTCAGTCCTGGTTCAGACCTGGTTCAGGACCCGTATTTGACCAGATTAGAACCCGTTAACATCGAAAACTCTTTCATAACTGACCTGGGCCAAAGTGCAGCCACAATCGAAAATAAATGTTTACATGTCTGGATAGATCAATAACTTCAAATGTATATGTCTGGCAGCCAAATAAAGACAGTCCTGAAGTCCAAAGGGGAGTTTATTATGTTTGGATTGTAATAATGTATAGATCTGAAAACTTTGATTACAGTCATACAACCTCCGTATACTAAGAATACTAGATTGTACCTTAGAAGACGCTCTGCCCTCTGTTATGGGGCCCACGTGATGGTCCGGGGCCCACGTTCTACCCTCTGTGATGGTCCGGGGCCCACGTGATGGTCCGGGGCCCACGTTCTGCCCTCTGTGATGGTCCGGGGCCCACGTGATGGTCCGGGGCCCACGTTCGGCCCTCTGTGATGGTCTGGGGCCCACGTGATGGTCCGGGGCCCACGTTCTGCCCTCTGTGATGGTCCGGGGCCCACGTGATGGTCCGGGGCCCATGTTCGGCCCTCTGTGATGGTCTGGGGCCCACTTATAGAAGTGTATGTAGAAGTGTAAAGGTATAAAAGTGTAAAAGTGTAAAAGTGTAAAGTGTAAAAGTATAAAAGTATAAAAGTGTAAAAGTGTAGAAGTATAAAAGTATAGAAGTGTATATAGAAGTGTAAAAGTATAAAAGTGTAAAAGTGTAAAGTGTAAAAGTATAGAAGTGTATATAGAAGTGTAAAAGTATAGAAGTGTAAAGTGTAAAAGTATAAAAGTATAGAAGTGTATATAGAAGTGTAAAAGTATAGAAGTGTAAAAGTATAGAAGTGTAAAAGTATAGAAATGTATATAGAAGTGTAAAAGTAGAGAAGTGTAAAGTGTAAAAGTATAAAAGTATAAAAGTGTAAAAGTGTATATAGAAGTGTAAAAGTATAAAAGTGTAAAAGTGTAAAGTGTAAAAGTATAGAAGTGTATATAGAAGTGTAAAAGTATAGAAGTGTAAAGTGTAAAAGTATAAAAGTATAGAAGTGTATATAGAAGTGTAAAAGTATAGAAGTGTAAAAGTATAGAAGTGTAAAAGTATAGAAGTGTAAAAGTATAGAAGTGTATATAGAAGTGTAAAAGTATAGAAGTGTATATAGAAGTGTAAAAGTAGAGAAGTATAGAAGTGTAAAAGTATAGAAGTGTAAAGTGTAAAAGTATAAAAGTATAGAAGTGTATATAGAAGTGTAAAAGTATAAAAGTGTAAAAGTGTAAAGTGTAAAAGTATAGAAGTGTATATAGAAGTGTAAAAGTATAGAAGTGTAAAGTGTAAAAGTATAAAAGTATAGAAGTGTATATAGAAGTGTAAAAGTATAAAAGTGTAAAAGTGTAAAGTGTAAAAGTATAGAAGTGTATATAGAAGTGTAAAAGTATAGAAGTGTAAAGTGTAAAAGTATAAAAGTATAGAAGTGTATATAGAAGTGTAAAAGTAGAGAAGTGTAAAGTGTAAAAGTATAAAAGTATAAAAGTGTAAAAGTGTATATAGAAGTGTAAAAGTATAGAAGTGTAGTGTAAAAGTATAAAAGTATAAAAGTGTAAAAGTGTATATAGAAGTGTAAAAGTAGAGAAGTATAGAAGTGTAAAAGTATAGAAGTGTAAAGTGTAAAAGTATAAAAGTATAGAAGTGTATATAGAAGTGTAAAAGTAGAGAAGTGTAAAAATATAAAAGTATAGAAGTGTTAAGTGTAAAAGTATAGAAGTGTATATAGAAGTATAGAAGTATAGAAGTATAAAAGTATAGAAATATAGAAGTATAAAAGTATAGAAGTATAAAAGTATAAAAGTGCTTTTCACTGTTGCATCGTTTGACTTTCTCTGGATAAAATCAAACGTTTCAAGAACATGAGGAAAAACAAAACGTTTGTCTCATGAGCTGCTGCTGTTACTACGGCAACGGCGCGACACACCAGGGTTTCCTCATTCTCAGACTCGTGTGAACCTGAGCTCGCCTCGCTCCCAGAAGACCAACTGAAGTCCAGCAGCTGTTTCGCATCGTCACGGCGATTGAACCCGACCAGCGATTGGTTTACATCCGTGCTCCCCCCGGCGTAACGGGGCGCTCCCCCCGGCGTAACGGGACGCTCCCCCCGGCGTAACGGGACGCTCCCTCCGGCGTGACGGGACCTTCCCCCCGGCGTGACGGGACGCTCCCTCCGGCGTGACGGGACCTTCCCTCCGGCGTGACGGGACCTTCCCCCCGGCGTGACAGGACGCTCCCCCCGGCGTGACGGGACGCTCCCTCCGGCGTGACGGGACCTTCCCCCCGGCGTGACGGGACGCTCCCCCCGGCGTGACGGGACGCTCCCTCCGGCGTGACGGGACCTTCCCCCCGGCGTGACGGGGCGCTCCCCCCGGCGTGACGGGACGCGGACGCTCCCTCCGGCGTGACGGGACGCTCCCTCCGGCGTGACGGGACCCTTCCCCCGGCGTGACGGGACGCTCCCTCCGGCGTGACGGGACCTTCCCCCCGGCGTGACGGGACGCTCCCCCCGGCGTGATGGGACGGGACGCTCCGCCGGCGTGATGGGACGGGACGCTCCCCCGGCGTGATGGGACGGGACGCTCCCCCCGGCGTGACGGGACGTTCCCCACACGCGTGTTAAGTTTCTGCACAGGTGCACGAGAGAGCAGCTGGAGGAGGAGGTTCCTCTGGAGAGCCACAAAACACAACACGAAATCTGCTCTTTTCACATTTTAAACTTTCAGGCACTTCAACAAACTACAGGTCAGTGAACGCCTCAGTAGGACAAACTACAGGTCAGTGAACGCCTCAGTAGGACAAACTACAGGTCAGTAAACACCTCAGTAGGACATACTACAGGTCAGTAAACGCCTCAGTAGGACAAACTACAGGTCAGTGAACGCCTCAGTAGGACAAACTACAGGTCAGTAAACACCTCAGTAGGACAAACTACAGGTCAGTGCACGCCTCACGAGGACAAACTACAGGTCAGTGAACGCCTCACAAGGACAAACTACAGGTCAGTGCACGCCTCAGTAGGACAAACTACAGGTCTGTAAACGCCTCAGTAGGACAAACTACAGGTCAGTGAACGCCTCAGTAGGACAAACTACAGGTCAGTGAACGCCTCAGTAGGACAAACTACAGGTCAGTGAACGCCTCAGTAGGACAAACTACAGGTCAGTGAACGCCTCAGTAGGACAAACTACAGGTCAGTAAACACCTCAGTAGGACATACTACAGGTCAGTAAACGCCTCAGTAGGACAAACTACAGGTCAGTGAACGCCTCAGTAGGACAAACTACAGGTCAGTGAACGCCTCAGTAGGACAAACTACAGGTCAGTGAACGCCTCAGTAGGACAAACTACAGGTCAGTGAACGCCTCAGTAGGACAAACTACAGGTCAGTAAACACCTCAGTAGGACAAACTACAGGTCAGTGAACGCCTCAGTAGGACAAACTACAGGTCAGTAAACACCTCAGTAGGACATACTACAGGTCAGTAAACGCCTCAGTAGGACAAACTACAGGTCAGTAAACGCCTCAGTAGGACAAACTACAGGTCAGTAAACGCCTCACAAGGACAAACTACAGGTCAGTAAACGCCTCAGGAGGACAAACTACAGGTCAGTGAACGCCTCAGTAGGACAAACTACAGGTCAGTGAACGCCTCAGTAGGACAAACTACAGGTCAGTAAACACCTCAGTAGGACAAACTACAGGTCAGTGAACGCCTCAGTAGGACAAACTACAGGTCAGTAAACACCTCAGTAGGACAAACTACAGGTCAGTGAACGCCTCAGTAGGACAAACTACAGGTCAGTGAACGCCTCAGTAGGACAAACTACAGGTCAGTGAACGCCTCAGTAGGACAAACTACAGGTCAGTAAACACCTCAGTAGGACAAACTACAGGTCAGTGAACGCCTCAGTAGGACAAACTACAGGTCAGTAAACACCTCAGTAGGACAAACTACAGGTCAGTGAACGCCTCAGTAGGACAAACTACAGGTCAGTAAACACCTCAGTAGGACAAACTACAGGTCAGTGAACGCCTCAGTAGGACAAACTACAGGTCAGTGAACGCCTCAGTAGGACAAACTACAGGTCAGTAAACGCCTCAGTAGGACAAACTACAGGTCAGTAAACACCTCAGTAGGACAAACTACAGGTCAGTGAACGCCTCAGTAGGACAAACTACAGGTCAGTGAACGCCTCACGAGGACAAACTACAGGTCAGTGAACGCCTCAGTAGGACAAACTACAGGTCAGTAAACGCCTCAGTAGGACAAACTACAGGTCAGTGAACGCCTCACGAGGACAAACTACAGGTCAGTGAACGCCTCAGTAGGACAAACTACAGGTCAGTAAACACCTCAGTAGGACAAACTACAGGTCAGTAAACACCTCAGTAGGACAAACTACAGGTCAGTGAACGCCTCAGTAGGACAAACTACAGGTCAGTAAACACCTCAGTAGGACAAACTACAGGTCAGTGAACACCTCAGTAGGACAAACTACAGTTCAGTGAACGCCTCAGTAGGACAAACTACAGGTCAGTAAACACCTCAGTAGGACAAACTACAGTTCAGTGAACGCCTCAGTAGGACAAACTACAGGTCAGTGAACGCCTCAGTAGGACAAACTACAGGTCAGTGAACGCCTCACGAGGACAAACTACAGGTCGGAGAGTTGTTTCCTGCTTCCGAAGAGTGCACACGCTTTTTCGCTCGCTCCGCTTGCTATCGCTGCTTTCCTTATTTATTTTGCTTTTTAATCAGTTTTTGTCTTCCAAACATTTTTGCTTTAGACTTTTTCAAGTAAACCAAGGATTTTAAGAACATTTTTCCAGTTTTAACGACATATCTGACGCCAGCGACATGTCCGGGAGAAGAAGGGAGAAAGACTGTGAACGCTGTCGGAAATATCAACAAGAAATTAATGAGCTGAAAACACGGATATTTGTTTTGGAATCTGAAAAAGTTCTTCACGATACCATTCCTGTGTCAACCGACGGTAAGAAGAGCACACTTTTTACAAGAAAAACTGCTACTTTCAACCTAAACCGCAGTGACTCTGTGTCGTTTCCAAAACTGTCTAAAAACCAGAAAGACCAGGCTGTTTCTTGGAACAAACTTGGAGCAAAGCCTAAACGATACAAAGATAACGTGAAGTCACCTAAAATACAGCTCACCAACAGATTTTTACCACTTTCAGAGATGGAATTAAATGAAAAAAGGAAAGATGACGTGGCCAAAATACAGCGAGGAGGATCTGTGCCAGGAGCCAAGGTCAAGATTGTTTTAGTTGGGGTTTTAAAAAAGTGGAAATTTGTCAAAATCACATCAGGAATTAAATAAAAATAGTTCATTTTAATGAATAAATATAACTTTAATTCAAGGTGAGAGTTAATTTAAATAAATATAATTTCACACAATATCAGCTTAAATTTGCAAAATCAGGAATTTAAATTAAATACATTAGTTTGAACATCGAACAGTGAACAAGAAAAACAAAAGTCCTGGTCCTGGTTCAGTCCTGGTCTAGTCCTGGTTTAGTCCTGGTTCAGTCCTGGTCCTGGTTCAGTCCTGGTCTAGTCCTGGTTTAGTCCTGGTTCAGTCCTGGTCCTGGTTCAGTCCTGGTCTAGTCCTGGTTTAGTCCTGGTTCAGTCCTGGTCCTGGTTTAGTCCTGGTTTAGTCCTGGTTTAGACCTGTCAGGTCTACATCTGGTCCTGGTCTTCAGCTCTCGGCTAAACATCCCATGACCTTCAGCATGAGCAGGTCTTTGGGCAGTTTGTGTTGGACGTTCAACCCTCGAGCTCGAAGCCACTGGAGCATCTTCACCGAGCTGACTCTGGAGAGCTGAAGGACACCAGCAAGGAGTGAGACACCAGCAAGGAGTGAGACACGGGCAAGGAGTGAGACACCAGCAAGGAGTGAGACACGGGCAAGGAGTGAGACACCAGCAAGGAGTGAGACACCAGCAAGGAGTGAGACACGGGCAAGGAGTGAGACACCGGCAAGGAGTGAGACACCAGCAAGGAGTGAGACACGGGCAAGGAGTGAGACACCAGCAAGGAGTGAGACACGGGCAAGACACCGGCAAGGAGTGAGACACCGGCAAGGAGTGAGACACCAACAAGGAGTGAGACACCGGCAAGGAGTGAGACACCAGCAAGGAGTGAGACACGGGCAAGGAGTGAGACACCGGCAAGGAGTGAGACACCAGCAAGGAGTGAGACACGGGCAAGGAGTGAGACACGGGCAAGGAGTGAGACACGGGCAAGGAGTGAGACACCGACAAGGAGTGAGACACCAGCAAGGAGTGAGACACGGGCAAGGAGTGAGACACCGGCAAGGAGTGAGACACCAGCAAGGAGTGAGACACGGGCAAGGAGTGAGACACCAGCAAGGAGTGAGACACGGGCAAGACACCGGCAAGGAGTGAGACACCGGCAAGGAGTGAGACACCAACAAGGAGTGAGACACCGGCAAGGAGTGAGACACCAGCAAGGAGTGAGACACGGGCAAGGAGTGAGACACGGGCAAGGAGTGAGACACGGGCAAGGAGTGAGACACCGGCAAGGAGTGAGACACCGGCAAGGAGTGAGACACCAGCAAGGAGTGAGACACGGGCAAGGAGTGAGACACCGGCAAGGAGTGAGACACCAGCAAGGAGTGAGACACGGGCAAGGAGTGAGACACCAGCAAGGAGTGAGACACCGGAAAGGAGTGAGACACCGGAAAGGAGTGAGACACCGGCAAGGAGTGAGACACGGGCAAGGAGTGAGACACCAGCAAGGAGTGAGACACCGGAAAGGAGTGAGACACCGGCAAGGAGTGAGACACCGGCAAGGAGTGAGACACCAGCAAGGAGTGAGACACCAGCAAGGAGTGAGACACCGGCGAGGAGTGAGACACCGGAAAGGAGTGAGACACCGGCAAGGAGTGAGACACCAGCAAGGAGTGAGACACCGGCGAGGAGTGAGACACCGGAAAGGAGTGAGACACCGGCAAGGAGTGAGACACCAGCAAGGAGTGAGACACCGGCGAGGAGTGAGACACCGGAAAGGAGTGAGACACCGGAAAGGAGTGAGACACCGGCAAGGAGTGAGACACCGGCGAGGAGTTAGGAGACCAGACGAGGAGGTCTCTGTTCTTTGGACCTAATGTTCAGATTGATGGTGTGTTTTCGTTGCTGTGAGTATCTCGTCCTTCATCACAAAGTGTTCTTCACTTTTACCTCATGAATCTAAAATATTGTGTTTAATCTGAGCAAAACGAGTCTAAAGAGAATCTAACGTGAAAATGTGTCCAAACTTCTGTGTCCCAGGACTAAACCAGGACTAAACCAGGTCTAAACCAGGACTAAACCAGGTCTAAACCAGGACTAAACCAGGTCTAAACCAGGACTAAACCAGGTCTAAACCAGGACTAAACCAGGACTAAACCAGGCCTAAACCAGGTCTAAACCAGGTCTAAACCAGGACTAAACCAGGTCTAAACCAGGTCTAAACCAGGACTAAACCAGGTCTAAACCAGGACTAAACCAGGTCTAAACCAGGTCTAAACCAGGTCTAAACCAGGTCTAAACCAGGACTAAACCAGGTCTAAACCAGGTCTAAACCAGGTCTAAACCAGGACTAAACCAGGACTAAACCAGGTCTAAACCAGGACTAAACCAGGACTAAACCAGGTCTAAACCAGGACTAAACCAGGACTAAACCAGGACTAAATCAGGTCTAAATCAGGACTAAACCAGGTCTAAACCAGGACTAAACCAGGACTAAACCAGGTCTAAACCAGGACTAAACCAGGTTTAAACCAGGACTAAACCAGGACTAAACCAGGACTAAACCAGGACTAAACCAGGACTAAACCAGGTCTAAACCAGGTCTAAACCAGGTCTAAACCAGGACTAAACCAGGTCTAAACCAGGTCTAAACCAGGTCTAAACCAGGACTAAACCAGGACTAAACCAGGTCTAAACCAGGACTAAACCAGGTCTAAACCAGGACTAAACCAGGTCTAAACCAGGACTAAACCAGGACTAAACCAGGTCTAAACCAGGACTAAACCAGGACTAAACCAGGTCTAAACCAGGACTAAACCAGGACTAAACCAGGTCTAAACCAGGTCTAAACCAGGACTAAACCAGGACTAAACCAGGTCTAAACCAGGACTAAACCAGGACTAAACCAGGTCTAAACCAGGTCTAAACCAGGACTAAACCAGGACTAAACCAGGACTAAACCAGGTCTAAACCAGGACTAAACCAGGACTAAACCAGGTCTAAACCAGGTCTAAACCAGGACTAAACCAGGTCTAAACCAGGACTAAACCAGGACTAAACCAGGTCTAAACCAGGACTAAACCAGGACTAAACCAGGTCTAAATCAGGTCTAAACCAGGACTAAACCAGGACTAAACCAGGTCTAAACCAGGACTAAACCAGGTCTAAACCAGGACTAAAACAGGACTAAACCAGGACTAAACCAGGTCTAAACCAGGTCTAAACCAGGACTAAACCAGGACTAAACCAGGTCTAAACCAGGACTAAACCAGGACTAAACCAGGACTAAACCAGGTCTAAACCAGGACTAAACCAGGACTAAACCAGGTCTAAACCAGGACTAAACCAGGACTAAACCAGGACTAAATCAGGTCTAAACCAGGACTAAACCAGGACTAAACCAGGTCTAAACCAGGACTAAACCAGGTCTAAACCAGGACTAAAACAGGACTAAACCAGGTCTAAACCAGGACTAAACCAGGACTAAACCAGGACTAAACCAGGTCTAAACCAGGACTAAACCAGGACTAAACCAGGACTAAACCAGGACTAAACCAGGTCTAAAAAACCAGGACTAAACCAGGTCTAAACCAGGACTAAACCAGGACTAAACCAGGTCTAAAAAACCAGGACTAAACCAGGTCTAAACCAGGACTAAACCAGGTCTAAACCAGGACTAAACCAGGACTAAACCAGGTCTAAACCAGGTCTAAACCAGGTCTAAACCAGGACTAAACCAGAGTCTAAACCAGAATCTAAACCAGGTCTAAACCAGGACTAAACCAGAGTCTAAACCAGGACTAAACCAGAGTCTAAACCAGAGTCTAAACCAGGCCTAAACCAGAATCTAAACCAGGACTAAACCAGAGTCTAAATCAGAGTCTAAACCAGGACTAAACCAGGCCTAAACCAGGTCTAAACCAGGATAAAACCAGGACTAAACCAGAGTCTAAACCAGAGTCTAAACCAGAGTCTAAACCAGGTCTTAACCAGGATTAAACCAGGACTAAACCAGAGTCTAAACCAGAGTCTAAACCAGGACAAAACCAGAGTCTAAACTAGGCCTAAACAGGACTAAACCAGGCCTAAACCAGAGTCTAAACCAGGACTAAACCAGAGTCTAAACTAGGTCTAAACCAGAGTCTAAACCAGAGTCTAAACCAGAGCCTAAACCAGGACTAAACCAGAGTCTAAACTAGGCCTAAACCAGAGTCTAAATCAGAGTCTAAATCAGAGTCTAAACCAGGCCTAAATCAGGTCTAAACCAGGATTAAACCAGGACTAAACCAGAGTCTAAACCAGGTCTAAACCAGGACTAAACCAGGTCTAAACCAGGTCTAAACCAGGACTAAACCAGGACTAAACCAGGACTAAACCAGGTCTAAACCAGGACTAAACCAGGTCTAAACCAGGACTAAACCAGGTCTAAACCAGGTCTAAACCAGGACTAAACCAGGACTAAACCAGGTCTAAACCAGGACTAAACCAGGACTAAACCAGGTCTAAACCAGGTCTAAACCAGGACTAAACCAGGACTAAACCAGGTCTAAACCAGGACTAAACCAGGACTAAACCAGGTCTAAACCAGGTCTAAACCAGGACTAAACCAGGACTAAACCAGGTCTAAACCAGGACTAAACCAGGACTAAACCAGGTCTAAACCAGGACTAAACCAGGACTAAACCAGGACTAAATCAGGTCTAAACCAGGACTAAACCAGGACTAAACCAGGTCTAAACCAGGACTAAACCAGGTCTAAACCAGGACTAAAACAGGACTAAACCAGGACTAAACCAGGTCTAAACCAGGTCTAAACCAGGACTAAACCAGGACTAAACCAGGTCTAAACCAGGACTAAACCAGGACTAAACCAGGACTAAACCAGGTCTAAACCAGGACTAAACCAGGACTAAACCAGGTCTAAACCAGGACTAAACCAGGACTAAACCAGGTCTAAACCAGGACTAAACCAGGACTAAACCAGGACTAAATCAGGTCTAAACCAGGACTAAACCAGGACTAAACCAGGTCTAAACCAGGACTAAACCAGGTCTAAACCAGGACTAAAACAGGACTAAACCAGGACTAAACCAGGACTAAACCAGGACTAAACCAGGACTAAACCAGGTCTAAAAAACCAGGACTAAACCAGGTCTAAACCAGGACTAAACCAGGACTAAACCAGGTCTAAAAAAACAGGACTAAACCAGGTCTAAACCAGGACTAAACCAGGACTAAACCAGGTCTAAACCAGGACTAAACCAGGACTAAACCAGGTCTAAACCAGGTCTAAACCAGGTCTAAACCAGGACTAAACCAGAGTCTAAACCAGAGTCTAAACCAGGTCTAAACCAGGACTAAACCAGAGTCTAAACCAGGACTAAACCAGGCCTAAACCAGAGTCTAAACCAGAGTCTAAACCAGGACTAAACCAGAGTCTAAACTAGGCCTAAACCAGGACTAAACCAGGCCTAAACCAGAATCTAAACCAGGACTAGACCAGAGTCTAAATCAGAGTCTAAACCAGGACTAAACCAGGCCTAAACCAGGTCTAAACCAGGATAAAACCAGGACTAAACCAGAGTCTAAACCAGAGTCTAAACCAGAGTCTAAACCAGGTCTTAACCAGGATTAAACCAGGACTAAACCAGAGTCTAAACCAGAGTCTAAACCAGGACAAAACCAGAGTCTAAACTAGGCCTAAACAGGACTAAACCAGGCCTAAACCAGAGTCTAAACCAGGACTAAACCAGAGTCTAAACTAGGTCTAAACCAGAGTCTAAACCAGAGTCTAAACCAGAGCCTAAACCAGGACTAAACCAGAGTCTAAACTAGGCCTAAACCAGAGTCTAAATCAGAGTCTAAATCAGAGTCTAAACCAGGCCTAAATCAGGTCTAAACCAGGATTAAACCAGGACTAAACCAGAGTCTAAACCAGGACTAAACCAGGACTAAACCAGAGTCTAAACCAGAGTCTAAACCAGGACAAAACCAGAGTCTAAACTAGGCCTAAACCAGGACTAAACCAGGCCTAAACCAGGACTAAACCAGAGTCTAAACTAGGCCTAAACCAGGACTAAACCAGAGTCTAAACCACAGTCTAAACCAGGACTAAACCAGGAATAAACCAGGCCTAAACCAGGACTAAACCAGAGTCTAAACCAGGACTAAACCAGGACAAAACCAAAGTCTAAATCCGAGTCTAAACCAGGACTAAACCAGGACAAAACCAGAGTCTAAATCAGAGTCTAAACCAGGACTAAACCAGATTCTAAACCAGAGTCTAAACCATGACTAAACCAGAGTCCAAACCAGGACTAAACCAGGACTAAACCAGAGTCTAAACCAGGACTAAACCAGGAAGGACAAAACCAGAGTCTAAACCAGGACTAAACCAGAGTCTAAACTAGGCCAAAACCAGGCCTAAACCAGGACTAAACCAGAGTCTAAACCAGGACTAAACCAGAGTCTAAACCAGAGTCTATACCAGGACTAAACCAGGACTAAACCAGGTCTAAATCAGGACTAAACCAGGTCTAAACCAGGACTAAACCAGGTCTAAATCAGGACTAAACCAGGTCTAAACCAGGACTAAACCAGGTCTAAATCAGGACTAAACCAGGTCTGAACCATCAAACTATAAAATTTGTGATCAAATCATGATTTTTAATCTGAAATGTGTGAATTCCTGAGACTTCGTTGTTTCTTTCCTGGGTGTGAATTCCTGAGACTTCGTTGTTTCTTTCCTGGCTGAATGTTGAGCATTCTGGATCAAGTGAAAAACCTTTAATTGAGTTTCCGAGCAGCAAAGTGATGTTTCTGTCTGTTTCCATGTGTGGTTTTCCAGAAGCCTGCTCTTGTTACATAAAGGGCTAACCACTCTGCCAGCCCCTGTGAGCGGCCCACATTAAAGCGCACACCTGGTTGTTTCTGGCCATCTTCTCCACGTCCACCTCCCTCGCCGCTCTGGCTTTTGCTTCTCCCTAAAACAAAAGCAACAATATGTTTTAACGAGATGTTGGACTTTACGAGATGCTCCCGTTTCAGGGCCGTAAAAACTTCAAAACAAACCAATGGAAACTATTTGTGGCTGGAGGAAGTCCAGACGGCCCACATTTATGAACACACTGGGCCGCACAGTCTGGGATGTTTGTTTGTTTGTTTGTTTGTTTGTTTGTCTCTCTCCACATTTAAACCACAGACAAGTCCAGTCTTTCCCTGAAGATGTTTTCTCCTTCCATTGAATCAAGCCTAAACCAGGACTAAACCAGGACTAAACCGGCCCTAAACCGGGCCAAACCCGGGACTAAACCGGGCCTAACCCGGGCCAAAACCGGGACTAAACCGGGCCTAACCCGGCCTAAACCAGGACTAAACCGGCCCTAAACCGGGCCAAACCCGGGACTAAACCGGGCCTAACCCGGGCCAAAACCGGGACTAAACCGGGCCTAACCCGGCCTAAACCAGGACTAAACCAGGGCTAAACCAGGCCTAAACCAGGCCTAAACCAGGATTAACCCAGGCATAAACCAGGCATAAACCGGGACTAAACCAGGCATAAACCAGGCATAAACCGGGACTAAACCAGGCCTAAACCAGGCCTAAACCAGGATTAACCCAGGCATAAACCAGGCATAAACCGGGACTAAACCAGGACTAAACCAGGCATAAACCAGGCATAAACCGGGACTAAACCAGGCCTAAACCAGGATTAACCCAGGCATAAACCAGGCATAAACCGGGACTAAACCAGGACTAAACCGGGACTAAACCAGGCATAAACCGGGCCTAACCCGGGACTAAACCGGGCCTAAACCAGGCATAAACCGGGCCTAAACCAGGACTAAACCAGGCATAAACCGGGACTAAACCAGGACTAAACCAGGCATAAACCAGGCATGAACTGGGACTAAACCAGGACTAAACCAGGCATAAACCGGGCCTAAACCGGACACAGCCCGGGACTAACCCGGGCCTAAACCGGGCCTAAACCAGGCATAAACCGGGCCTAAACCAGGACTAAACAAGGCATAAACCGGGCCTAAACCGGGCCTAAGCCAGGCATAAACCGGGACTAAACCAGGCATAAACCAGGCATAAACCGGGCTTAAACCAGGACTAACCTTCAGGTTCTGGGTCGTCTTCTCTTCAGTGACGACTTTCAGCACAGATTTCATCTTTAACTCTTCATGTGCCTTAAAACACAACAACAACATTTAATCTGTTTGACTTTATTATAAAACTGATTTCTCTGTCGTTTGATCTCGTAAATGAAGGTTTAATCGTGTGTTTTGTCTCTCAATAATCTGATAATATTCAAACACTTTCTGACACTAAACCCGCCGTCTTTCTCGTTCTGTCAGACGTAATCGTTCAGGGCGCTTCACCTTTTTGCTCCGCCCACTGGGTTTTGGCGCCGTAGTCTCCGCCTCCTCGAGGTTGAACTTCACGACGGCTTTGGACCGTTTACTCTGTTCTGGATCCTTCGCCCGCGCACTCACGGGCGGCGGCGCCTGGATCTCGCTTTTGGGGCTGAACGTCGGAATCCGCTTGACCTTCTGCGAGGAGAACGTTGTCAGACACGTGGGAGGCCGGGCGGGGTTCTGCCGAGGCGTCGCCAGAGCGTGTTGTTCAGCCGCACGCTTTTTCGTCTTCAGCAGCGCGAGGTTGACGAGCCGAGACGGAGGCGCGCCCCTGAAAACGGGGACAAATTTTGGTCTTGATTCCGGAAGTGCCGGAGGAGGAGGCGGAGTCAGAGGGTTGGATTCACAAACGGTGAAAAGGTTGTTGAGAGAAGAAGCAGGTTTGAATAAATCTGAAAAGCTTGGCGAGGGATTCAAGGATGAAGGCTGCGAGAAGAAAGATCCAGAGCTGGAGAACAGAGGAGGACATGAGGCCGGCTGCGACCCCAAGAAGAGCTTCATCGAGCGGGGAAGATGGGACAGGACCGGTCTGGAGCTGGAGAAGGTGGTCAGGTTTAAAGGAGCAGAAATCTGCAAAACAACAAGAACGAGGTTCAAGAACAGGTCTAAAGAAGATCTAAACCAGGGCTAACCCAGGGCTAAACCAGGGCTAAACAAGATCTAAACCAGGGCTAACCCAGGTCTAACCCAGGGCTAAACCAGGGCTAAACAAGATCTAAACCAGGGCTAACCCAGGTCTAAACCAGGGCTAAACAAGATCTAAACCAGGGCTAAACCAGGTCTAAACCAAGACTAAATCAGGGCTAAACCAGGGCTAAACCAGGTCTAAACCAGGACTAAATCAGGGCTAAACCAGGGCTAAACCAGGGCTAAACCAGGACTAAACCAGGTCTAAACCACGGCTAAACCAGGGCTAAACCAGGGCTACACCAGGTCTAAACCAGGTCTAAACCAGGACTATACCAGGGCTAAACCAGGACTAAACCAGGTCTAAACCAGGCCTAAACCAGGTCTAAACCAGGTCTAAACCAGGTCTAAACCAGGTCTAAACCAGGACTAAACAAGGACTAAACTAGGTCTACACCAAGTCTAAACCAGGTCTAAACTTGGTCCAAACCAGGTCTAAACCCGGACTAAACAAGGACTAAACCAGGACTAAACCAGGTCTAAACCAGGACTAAACCAGGACTAAACCAGGTCTAAACCAGGTCTAAACAAGGACTAAACCAGGACTAAACAAGGATTAAACCAGGTCTAAACCAGGTCTAAACCAGGTCTAAACCAGGTCTAAACCAGGACTAAACAAGGACTAAACTAGGTCTACACCAGGTCTAAACCAGGTCTAAACCAGGACTAAACAAGGACTAAACTAGGTCTACACCAGGTCTAAACCAGGACTAAACCAGGACTAAACCAGGTCTAAACCAGGTCTAAACCAGGACTATACCAGGACTAAACCAGGCCTAAACCAGGTCTAAACCAGGTCTAAACCCGGACTAAACAAGGACTAAACCAGGACTAAACCAGGTCTAAACCAGGACTAAACCAGGACTAAACCAGGTCTAAACCAGGTCTAAACCAGGTCTAAACAAGGACTAAACCAGGACTAAACAAGGATTAAACCAGGTCCAAACCAGGTCCAAACCAGGTCTAAACCAGGTCTAAACCAGGGCTAAACCAAGTCTAAACCAAGACTAAATCAGGGCTAAACCAGGGCTAAACCAGGTCTAAACCAGGGCTAACCCAGGTCTAAACCAGGGCTAAACCAGGGCTAAACCAAGTCTAAACCAAGACTAAATCAGGGCTAAACCAGGGCTAAACCAGGTCTAAACCAGGGCTAACCCAGGTTTAAACCAGGGCTAAACCAAGTCTAAACCAAGACTAAATCAGGGCTAAACCAGGGCTAAACCAGGTCCAAACCAGGTCTAAACCAGGTCTAAACCAGGGCTAAACCAAGTCTAAACCAAGACTAAATCAGGGCTAAACCAGGGCTAAACCAGGTCTAAACCAGGGCTAACCCAGGTCTAAACCAGGGCTAAACCAGGGCTAAACAAGATCTAAACCAGGGCTAACCCAGGTCTAAACCAGGGCTAAACCAGGGCTAAACCAAGTCTAAACCAAGACTAAATCAGGGCTAAACCAGGGCTAAACCAGGTCTAAACCAGGACTAAATCAGGGCTAAACCAGGGCTAAACCAGGGCTAAACCAGGTCTAAACCACGGCTAAACCAGGGCTAAACCAGGGCCTCACCAGGTCTAAACCAGGTCTAAACCAGGACTATACCAGGGCTAAACCAGGACTAAACCAGGTCTAAACCAGGCCTAAACCAGGTCTAAACCAGGTCTAAACCAGGTCTAAACCAGGTCTAAACCAGGACTAAACAAGGACTAAACTAGGTCTACACCAAGTTTAAACCAGGTCTAAACTTGGTCCAAACCAGGTCTAAACCCGGACTAAACAAGGACTAAACCAGGACTAAACCAGGTCTAAACCAGGACTAAACCAGGACTAAACCAGGTCTAAACCAGGTCTAAACAAGGACTAAACCAGGACTAAACAAGGATTAAACCAGGTCTAAACCAGGTCTAAACCAGGACTAAACAAGGACTAAACTAGGTCTATACCAGGACTAAACCAGGCCTAAACCAGGTCTAAACCAGGTCTAAACCCGGACTAAACAAGGACTAAACCAGGACTAAACCAGGTCTAAACCAGGACTAAACCAGGACTAAACCAGGTCCAAACCAGGTCTAAACCAGGACTAAACAAGGACTAAACTAGGTCTACACCAGGTCTAAACCAGGACTATACCAGGACTAAACCAGGCCTAAACCAGGTCTAAACCAGGTCTAAACCCGGACTAAACAAGGACTAAACCAGGACTAAACCAGGTCTAAACCAGGACTAAACCAGGACTAAACCAGGTCCAAACCAGGTCTAAACCAGGTCTAAACCAGGGCTAAACCAGGGCTAAACCAGGGCTAAACCAGACCTTGTTTGATGCAGGGTTGAAGGTCGTGGTGGTGAAAGATGACTTGGTGGAAATTTTCGTTGGAAAACCACAAATTGAAGGAAGTTTTTCTCTGACGTCGGTCATGAAAGAGGAGAGCGCCCCCTCCAGGTCCACACGGGGACAGCACTGCACCGGAGACAGACGCACACAGCACAGAGGATACCTAAAAGACACGCAGGGGTCAAGGGTCGCTCCATCAGGCGTTTCAGTCCAGATTTATTCAACTCATTAACTATGGCTGACTAAAGTGTTATGCTAATGTAGTCGACTAAATCAGGAGAATATTAGAAGAATAACGGAAGAAACATGGCAGAAAATCAGTCAAATAAAGGGTGAAAAACTGTGACCAGGCGAATAACGGGCGAGTAACAGGCGAGTAAAAAGCGAGTAACAGGCGAGTAACGGGCGTGTAACGGGCGAGTAACAGGCGAGTAACGGGCGAGTAACGGGCGAGTAACGGGCGAGTAACAGGCGAGTAATGGGCGAGTAACAGGCGTGTAAAGGGCGAGTAACAGGCGAGTAACGGGCGTGTAACGGGCGAGTAACGGGCGAGTAACGGGCGAGTGACGGGCGAGTAACAGGCGAGTAACAGGCGAATAACGGGCGAGTGACGGGCGAGTAACAGGCGAGTAATGGGCGAGTAACAGGCGTGTAAAGGGCGAGTAACAGGCGAGTAACGGGCGTGTAACGGGCGAGTAACGGGCGAGTAACGGGCGAGTGACGGGCGAGTAACAGGCGAGTAACAGGCGAGTAACGGGCGTGTAACGGGCGAGTAACAGGCGAGTAACGGGCGAGTAACGGGCGAGTAACGGGCGAGTAACAGGCGAGTAATGGGCGAGTAACAGGCGTGTAAAGGGCGAGTAACAGGCGAGTAACGGGCGTGTAACGGGCGAGTAACGGGCGAGTAACGGGCGAGTGACGGGCGAGTAACAGGCGAGTAACAGGCGAATAACGGGCGAGTGACGGGCGAGTAACAGGCGAGTAATGGGCGAGTAACAGGCGTGTAAAGGGCGAGTAACAGGCGAGTAACGGGCGTGTAACGGGCGAGTAACGGGCGAGTAACGGGCGAGTGACGGGCGAGTAACAGGCGAGTAACAGGCGAGTAACGGGCGAGTAACGGGCGAGTAACGGGCGTGTAACGGGCGAGTAACAGGCGAGTAACGGGCGAGTAACGGGCGAGTAACGGGCGAGTAACAGGCGAGTAATGGGCGAGTAACAGGCGTGTAAAGGGCGAGTAACAGGCGAGTAACGGGCGTGTAACGGGCGAGTAACGGGCGAGTAACGGGCGAGTGACGGGCGAGTAACAGGCGAGTAACAGGCGAATAACGGGCGAGTGACGGGCGAGTAACGGGCGAGTAAAAGGCGAGTAGTAACGGGCGAGTAACGGGCGAGTGACGGGCGAATGACGGGCGAGTAACGGGCGAATAACGGGCGAGTAACGGGCGAGTAACAGGCGAGTAACGGGCAAATAACGGGCAAGTAACGGGCGAGTAACGGGCGAGTGACGGGCGAATAACAGGCGAGTAACGGGCGAATGACGGGCGAGTGACGGGCGAGTGACGGGCGAGTGATGGGCGAGTAACGGGCGAGTGACGGGCGAGTGACGGGCGAGTGATGGGTGAGTAACGGGCGAGTGACGGGCGAGTAACGGGCGAGTAAAAGGCGAGTAGTAACGGGCGAGTAACGGGCGAGTGACGGGCGAATGACGGGCGAGTAATGGGCGAATAACGGGCGAGTAACGGGCGAGTAACGGGCGAGTGACGGGCGAATAACAGGCGAGTAACGGGCGAATAACGGGCGAGTAACGGGCGAGTAACAGGCGAGTAACGGGCAAATAACGGGCAAGTAACGGGCGAGTAACGGGCGAGTGACGGGCGAATAACAGGCGAGTAACGGGCGAATGACGGGCGAGTGACGGGCGAGTGATGGGTGAGTAACGGGCGAGTGACGGGCGAGTGATGGGTGAGTAACGGGCGAGTGACGGGCGAGTGATGGGTGAGTAACGGGCGAGTGACGGGTGAGTGACGGGCGAATAACAGGCGAGTAACTGCAGAATAATAATAGGAGAGTAAGAAGCGGATGACGGGTCGAGGACACAAAAGGCGTAAAAGTCATCTGCGTTTACGTGAAGAGCGTTTGCCCCACGGGCTTGAAGTAGACGCTGCAGTAAACGACCTGGTCCTCCTCCTGATCCGGGAGAACGTATCCGTACTGAAACACAGCGGGACATTAAACGTTTCACCGAGCGTGGCGGCGCCGGCTCGTGCGTCGGTACCAGTCGGTTCCAGTGGCGCCGCAGTTCCTCGTAGGACTTGAACGGTCCGTCTTTGGGTAGTTTCCGAGCGACGCTGACGATCTGTCCCTTCTTCATGCTGCGAAACACCACGAGAGCTTCAGAAAAAGTGTTTAGTTTGACATCATTTGGAACGATTCTGGTTATATGTGACAGATGAAATAAAGTTCTTTACATTTAAGTCTATTTTAGGGCTGAAAATACTCAAATTTGCTTCTTGAACTGTCACGATGATCATTATTTGCTTCTTAGGATGAAATTGTGACTGAATAATAAGAACATAAAAAGGCCAAAACGAAGCTAAATAAGTTGTAGCTAAAAAAATGGCTCTCTCTAGTGGTCATTGAGTGGTATTACAGAAGAAAGACAGGAATCTGGAGAACGACAGAGCAGCGAAGGAGAAGAAGCACGAACACGAAATCTGACACGTTATTGAGCTCAGCGTTTCATCACGTCGTGTTTTCAGACAGAAATAAAGACTTTTCTGAGCAAAAACTTTTAAATGTGACACAGACACGGAGCAGTTTAAATGTCTTCATTTTGTCACATGTTTGACACAAACACATTTACAGAGGATTTTGGACTAAACTAGATAAAAATGGTCCAAAACGTTCATGTTTTTTATTTAGATGTTGTGTCTCTGTGGGAGGAGCGTGTCTCTGTGGGAGGAGCGTGTCTCTGTGGGAGGAGCGTGTCTCTGTGGGAGGAGTGTCTCTGTGGGAGGAGCGTGTCTCTGTGGGAGGAGTGTGTCTCTGTGGGAGGAGCGTGTCTCTGTGGGAGGAGCGTGTCTCTGTGGGAGGAGCGTGTCTCTGTGGGAGGAGTGTCTCTGTGGGAGGAGCGTGTCTCTGTGGGAGGAGTGTGTCTCTGTGGGAGGAGTGTGTCTGGAGTGTGTCTCTGTGGGAGGAGCGTGTCTCTGTGGGAGGAGTGTGTCTCTGTGGGAGGAGTGTGTCTCTGTGGGAGGAGTGTGTCTCTGTGGGAGGAGCACCTGGGCAGCACGTGGCACCAGACTGGTCCTCCTGTGTGATGTGGGTCCAAGACTGAGTCCGGGTCAGAACAGAACCTCCTCAGAACCAGAGGAGACACACCCAAGTCCTCCAGCTGCACACACACAGGCCTTAGAGACACACACACACATACACACACACACACACACACACACACAGGCCTTAGAGAGAGAAAAAGACACACACACACCCACACAGGCCTTAGAGACACACACACACACACACACAGGCCTCAGCGAGAGAGAGAGAGAGACACACACACACACACACACACACAGGCCTTAGAGACACACACACACAAACACATACACAGACATATACAGAGGCCTTAGGCACACTCACTTACACACACACACACACACACACATATACACTCATACAAACACACACTCATACACACACACACACACACTCATAAAAAACACACACACACACACACTCATACAAACACACACTCATACACACACACACACTCACTCTCACACACACACTCATAAAAACACAAACTCATACAAACACACACACTCATACGAACACACACCCACACACCCACACACACTCATACAAACACACATTCATACAAACAGACATACACACACACACACACTCATACAAACACACACACACACACACACACTCACTCATACAAACACACACACTCACTCACTGATACAAACACACACACACACACACACTCACTCATACAAACACACACACACACACACACACACACACTGATACAAACACACATACACACACACACTCACTGATACAAACACACACACACACACACACTCACTCATACAAACACACACACACACACACACACACACACACACTCATACAAACACACACACTCACTCACTGATACAAACACACACACACACACACACTCACTCATACAAACACACACACACACACACACACACACACTGATACAAACACACATACACACACACACTCACTGATACAAACACACACACACACACACACTCACTCATACAAACACACACACACACACACACACACACACACACTGATACAAACACACATACACACACACACACACTGATACAAACACACACACACACACACACAAACACACTCATACAAACACACACACACACATTCATACAAACAGACACACACACACACACACACACACTCATACAAACACACATTCATACAAACACACACACACACACACACATTCATACAAACACACACACACACTCATACAAACACACATTCATACAAACAGACACACACACACACACACACACACTCATACAAACACACACACTCATACAAACACACACACACACACACTCATACAAACACACACACACACACTCATACAAACACACACACTCATACAAACACACACACACACACACACTCATACAAACACACACACACACACTCATACATACAAACACATTCATACAAACACACACACTCACACACACACAAACTCATACAAACACACACACACACTCATACAAACACACACACTCATACAAACAGACACACACACATATACACACACACACACACTCATACAAACACACATTCATACAAACAGACACACACACACACATACACACACACACTCATACAAACACACACACACACTCATACAAACACACATTCATACAAACAGACACACACACACACATACAAACACACATTCATACAAACAGACACACACACATACACACACACACTCATACAAACACACACACACACACTCATACAAACAGACACACACACATACACACACACACACACACACTCATACAAACACACATTCATACAAACAGACACACACACACTCATACAAACAGACACACACTCATACAAACACACACACACACACTCATACAAACAGACACACACACATACACACACACACACACACACTCATACAAACACACATTCATACAAACAGACACACACACACTCATACAAACAGACACACACACAGACACACACACACACACACACACACACACACACACACTCATACAAACACACATTCATACAAACAGACACACACACATACACATACGGCTGTGTGGTTCAGGCGGATGGTGTTGGGAAACAGACTCATGCTGATCTTTCCATCAGTCGTGCTCAGCTCCAGACCTACAACACATCAAGACGTCATGACAACAGTGAGAGCAGAACTCTGCATCTTCAGCTCAGCACTCACTGACAGCGGTGAGGCGCCCCCTATCTGTCAGGAAGTCTCTACCTGCACACACAAAGAGGTTTAGCAGTTTAGTCCTGGTTTAGACCTGGTTTAGACCTGGTTTAGACATGGTTTAGTCCTGATTAAGTTCTGGTCTAGTCCTGGTCTAGTCCTGGTTTAGTCTTGGTCCAGTCCTGGTTAAGTTCTTGTTTGGACTCTGGTTTAGTCCTGGTTTAGTCCTGGTTTCGACTCTGGTTTTGTCCTGGTTTAGTCCTGGTTTCGACTCTGGTTTAGTCCTGGTTTAGACCTGGTTTAGTCCTGGTTTCGACTCTGGTTTTGTCCTGGTTTAGTCCTGGTTTAGACCTGGTTTATACCTGGTTTAGACCTGGTTTAGACTAGGTTTAGACCTGGTTTAGACTCTGGTTTAGTCCTGGTTTAGCCCTGGTTTAGACCTGGTTTAGTCCTAGTGTAGACCTGGTGTAGTCCTGGTTTAGACCTGGTTTAGTCCTGGTTTAGTCCTGGTTTAGACCTGGTTTAGTCCTGGTTTAGTCCTGGTTTAGTCCTGGTTTAGACCTGGTTTAGTCCTGGTTTAGTCCTGGTCCAGTCCTGGTTTAGTCCTGGTTTAGTCCTGGTCCAGTCCTGGTTTAGTCCTGGTTTAGTCCTGGTTTAGTCCTGGTCCAGTCCTGGTGTAGTCCTGGTTTAGTCCTGGTCCAGTCCTGGTTTAGTCCTGGTTTAGTCCTGGTTTCGACTCTGGTTTTGTCCTGGTTTAGTCCTGGTTTCGACTCTGGTTTAGTCATGGTTTAGACCTGGTTTAGTCCTGGTTTCGACTCTGGTTTTGTCCTGGTTTAGTCCTGGTTTCGACTCTGGTTTTGTCCTGGTTTAGTCCTGGTTTAGTCCTGGTTTATACCTGGTTTAGACCTGGTTTAGACAAGGTTTAGACCTGGTTTAGACTCTGGTTTAGTCCTGGTTTAGTCCTGGTCCAGTCCTGGTGTAGTCCTGGTTTAGTCCTGGTCCAGTCCTGGTTTAGTCCTGGTGTAGTCCTGGTCCAGTCCTGGTTTAGTCCTGGTTTAGTCCTGGTCCAGTCCTGGTTTAGTCCTGGTGTAGTCCTGGTCCAGTCCTGGTTTAGTCCTGGTTTAGTCCTGGTCCAGTCCTGGTGTAGTCCTGGTTTAGTCCTGGTCCAGTCCTGGTTTAGTCCTGGTTTAGTCCTGGTGTAGTCCTGGTCCAGTCCTGGTGTAGTCCTGGTTTAGTCCTGGTCCAGTCCTGGTTTAGTCCTGGTGTAGTCCCGGTCCAGTCCTGGTTTAGTCCTGGTTTAGTCCTGGTCCAGTCCTGGTTTAGTCCTGGTGTAGTCCTGGTCCAGTCCTGGTTTAGTCCTGGTCCAGTCCTGGTTTAGTTCTGGTTTAGTCCTGGTTTAGTCCTGGTCCAGTCCTGGTGTAGTCCTGGTTTAGTCTTGGTCCAGTCCTGGTTTAGTCCTGGTTTAGTCCTGGTCCAGTCCTGGTGTAGTCCTGGTTTAGTCCTGGTCCAGTCCTGGTTTAGTCCTGGTTTAGTCCTGGTTTAGTCCTGGTTTAGTCCTGGTCCAGTCCTGGTCTAGTCCTGGTTTAGTCCTGGTACAGTCCTGGTTTTGTCCTCGTTTAGTCCTGGTCCAGTCCTGGTGTAGTCCTGGTTTAGTCCTGGTCCAGTCCTGGTTTAGTCCTGGTGTAGTCCTGGTCCAGTCCTGGTTTAGTCCTGGTATAGTCCTGGTCCAGTCCTGGTTTAGTCCTGGTGTAGTCCTGGTCCAGTCCTGGTTTAGTCCTGGTGTAGTCCTGGTCCAGTCCTGGTGTAGTCCTGGTTTAGTCCTGGTCCAGTCCTGGTTTAGTCCTGGTGTAGTCCTGGTCCAGTCCTGGTGTAGTCCTGGTCCATTCCTGGTTTAGTCCTGGTGTAGTCCTGGTCCAGTCCTGGTTTAGTCCTGGTTTAGTCCTGGTCCAGTCCTGGTTTAGTCCTGGTGTAGTCCTGGTCCAGTCCTGGTGTAGTCCTGGTCCAGTCCTGGTGTAGTCCTGGTGTAGTCCTGGTCCAGTCCTGGTTTAGTCCTGGTGCAGTCCTGGTCCAGTCCTGGTGTAGTCCTGGTTTAGTCCTGGTCCAGTCCTGGTTTAGTCCTGGTGTAGTCCTGGTCCAGTCCTGGTGTAGTCCTGGTGTAGTCCTGGTCCAGTCCTGGTTTAGTCCTGGTGTAGTCCTGGTCCAGTCCTGGTGTAGTCCTGGTTTAGTCCTGGTCCAGTCCTGGTTTAGTCCTGGTGTAGTCCTGGTCCAGTCCTGGTTTAGTCCTGGTTTAGTCCTGGTTTAGTCCTGGTTTAGTCCTGGTTTAGACCTGGTTTAGTCCTGGTTTAGTCCTGGTTTAGTCCTGGTTTTGACCTGGTTTAGTCCTGGTTTAGTCCTGGTCCAGTCCTGGTTTAGTCCTGGTTTAGTCCTGGTCCAGTCCTGGTTTAGTCCTGGTTTAGTCCTGGTTTAGTCCTGGTCCAGTCCTGGTGTAGTCCTGGTTTAGTCCTGGTCCAGTCCTGGTTTAGTCCTGGTTTAGTCCTGGTCCAGTCCTGGTGTAGTCCTGGTTTAGTCCTGGTCCAGTCCTGGTTTAGTCCTGGTTTAGTCCTGGTCCAGTCCTGGTTTAGTCCTGGTTTAGTCCTGGTTTAGTCCTGGTCCAGTCCTGGTGTAGTCCTGGTTTAGTCCTGGTCCAGTCCTGGTTTAGTCCTCGTTTAGTCCTGGTCCAGTCCTGGTGTAGTCCTGGTTTAGTCCTGGTCCAGTCCTGGTTTAGTCCTGGTGTAGTCCTGGTCCAGTCCTGGTTTAGTCCTGGTATAGTCCTGGTCCAGTCCTGGTTTAGTCCTGGTGTAGTCCTGGTCCAGTCCTGGTTTAGTCCTGGTGTAGTCCTGGTCCAGTCCTGGTTTAGTCCTGGTTTAGTACTGGTTTAGTCCTGGTCCAGTCCTGGTGTAGTCCTGGTTTAGTCCTGGTCCAGTCCTGGTTTAGTCCTGGTTTAGTCCTGGTCCAGTCCTGGTGTAGTCCTGGTTTAGTCCTGGTCCAGTCCTGGTTTAGTCCTGGTTTAGTCCTGGTCCAGTCCTGGTTTAGTCCTGGTTTAGTCCTGGTCCAGTCCTGGTTTAGTCCTGGTGTAGTCCTGGTCCAGTCCTGGTTTAGTCCTGGTGTAGTCCTGGTCCAGTCCTGGTGTAGTCCTGGTCCAGTCCTGGTTTAGTCCTGGTGTAGTCCTGGTCCAGTCCTGGTTTAGTCCTGGTTTAGTCCTGGTCCAGTCCTGGTTTAGTCCTGGTGTAGTCCTGGTCCAGTCCTGGTGTAGTCCTGGTCCAGTCCTGGTGTAGTCCTGGTGTAGTCCTGGTCCAGTCCTGGTTTAGTCCTGGTGTAGTCCTGGTCCAGTCCTGGTGTAGTCCTGGTTTAGTCCTGGTCCAGTCCTGGTTTAGTCCTGGTCCAGTCCTGGTGTAGTCCTGGTGTAGTCCTGGTCCAGTCCTGGTTTAGTCCTGGTGTAGTCCTGGTCCAGTCCTGGTGTAGTCCTGGTTTAGTCCTGGTCCAGTCCTGGTTTAGTCCTGGTTTAGTCCTGGTCCAGTCCTGGTGTAGTCCTGGTTTAGTCTTGGTCCAGTCCTGGTTTAGTCCTGGTTTAGTCCTGGTCCAGTCCTGGTTTAGTCCTGGTTTAGTCCTGGTTTAGTCCTGGTTTAGTCCTGGTCCAGTCCTGGTCTAGTCCTGGTTTAGTCCTGGTACAGTCCTGGTTTTGTCCTCGTTTAGTCCTGGTTTAGTCCTGGTTTAGTCCTGGTCCAGTCCTGGTTTAGTCCTGGTGTAGTCCTGGTCCAGTCCTGGTTTAGTCCTGGTATAGTCCTGGTCCAGTCCTGGTTTAGTCCTGGTGTAGTCCTGGTCCAGTCCTGGTTTAGTCCTGGTGTAGTCCTGGTCCAGTCCTGGTTTAGTCCTGGTGTAGTCCTGGTCCAGTCCTGGTGTAGTCCTGGTTTAGTCCTGGTCCAGTCCTGGTTTAGTCCTGGTGTAGTCCTGGTCCAGTCCTGGTGTAGTCCTGGTCCAGTCCTGGTTTAGTCCTGGTGTAGTCCTGGTCCAGTCCTGGTTTAGTCCTGGTTTAGTCCTGGTCCAGTCCTGGTTTAGTTCTGGTGTAGTCCTGGTCCAGTCCTGGTGTAGTCCTGGTCCAGTCCTGGTGTAGTCCTGGTGTAGTCCTGGTCCAGTCCTGGTTTAGTCCTGGTGCAGTCCTGGTGCAGTCCTGGTTTAGTCCTGGTGTAGTCCTGGTCCAGTCCTGGTGTAGTCCTGGTGTAGTCCTGGTTTAGTCCTGGTGTAGTCCTGGTCCAGTCCTGGTGTAGTCCTGGTTTAGTCCTGGTGTAGTCCTGGTCCAGTCCTGGTGTAGTCCTGGTTTAGTCCTGGTTTAGTCCTGGTCCAGTCCTGGTGTAGTCCTGGTCCAGTCCTGGTTTAGTCCTGGTTTAGTCCTGGTTTAGTCCTGGTTTAGTCCTGGTTTAGACCTGGTTTAGTCCTGGTTTAGTCCTGGTTTAGTCCTGGTTTAGACCTGGTTTAGTCCTGGTTTAGTCCTGGTCCAGCCCTGGTTTAGTCCTGGTTTAGTCCTGGTCCAGTCCTGGTTTAGTCCTGGTTTAGTCCTGGTTTAGTCCTGGTCCAGTCCTGGTGTAGTCCTGGTTTAGTCCTGGTCCAGTCCTGGTTTAGTCCTGGTTTAGTCCTGGTCCAGTCCTGGTGTAGTCCTGGTTTAGTCCTGGTCCAGTCCTGGTTTAGTCCTGGTTTAGTCCTGGTTTCGACTCTGGTTTAGTCCTGGTTTCGACTCTGGTTTAGTCATGGTTTAGACCTGGTTTAGTCCTGGTTTCGACTCTGGTTTTGTCCTGGTTTAGTCCTGGTTTCGACTCTGGTTTTGTCCTGGTTTAGTCCTGGTTTAGTCCTGGTTTATACCTGGTTTAGACCTGGTTTAGACAAGGTTTAGACCTGGTTTAGACTCTGGTTTAGTCCTGGTTTAGCCCTGGTTTAGACCTGGTTTAGTCCTGGTTTAGTCCTGGTTTAGACCTGGTGTAGTCCTGGTTTAGACCTGGTTTAGTCCTGGTTTAGTCCTGGTTTAGACCTGGTTTAGTCCTGGTTTAGTCCTGGTTTAGTCCTGGTTTAGACCTGGTTTAGTCCTGGTTTAGTCCTGGTCCAGTCCTGGTTTAGTCCTGGTTTAGTCCTGGTCCAGTCCTGGTTTAGTCCTGGTTTAGTCCTGGTTTAGTACTGGTCCAGTCCTGGTGTAGTCCTGGTTTAGTCCTGGTCAAGTCCTGGTTTAGTCCTGGTTTAGTCCTGGTCCAGTCCTGGTTTAGTCCTGGTTTAGTCCTGGTGTAGTCCTGGTTTAGTCCTGGTCCAGTCCTGGTTTAGTCCTGGTTTAGTCCTGGTCCAGTCCTGGTGTAGTCCTGGTTTAGTCCTGGTCCAGTCCTGGTTTAGTCCTGGTTTAGTCCTGGTTTAGTCCTGGTCCAGTCCTGGTGTAGTCCTGGTTTAGTCCTGGTCCAGTCCTGGTTTAGTCCTCGTTTAGTCCTGGTCCAGTCCTGGTGTAGTCCTGGTTTAGTCCTGGTCCAGTCCTGGTTTAGTCCTGGTGTAGTCCTGGTCCAGTCCTGGTTTAGTCCTGGTATAGTCCTGGTCCAGTCCTGGTTTAGTCCTGGTGTAGTCCTGGTCCAGTCCTGGTTTAGTCCTGGTGTAGTCCTGGTCCAGTCCTGGTTTAGTCCTGGTTTAGTACTGGTTTAGTCCTGGTCCAGTCCTGGTGTAGTCCTGTTTTAGTCCTGGTCCAGTCCTGGTTTAGTCCTGGTTTAGTCCTGGTCCAGTCCTGGTGTAGTCCTGGTTTAGTCCTGGTCCAGTCCTGGTTTAGTCCTGGTTTAGTCCTGGTTTAGTACTGGTTTAGTCCTGGTCCAGTCCTGGTGTAGTCCTGGTTTAGTCCTGGTCCAGTCCTGGTTTAGTCCTGGTTTAGTCCTGGTTTAGTCCTGGTCCAGTCCTGGTGTAGTCCTGGTTTAGTCCTGGTCCAGTCCTGGTTTAGTCCTGGTGTAGTCCTGGTCCAGTCCTGGTTTAGTCCTGGTTTAGTCCTGGTCCAGTCCTGGTTTAGTCCTGGTGTAGTCCTGGTCCAGTCCTGGTTTAGTCCTGGTTTAGTCCTGGTCCAGTCCTGGTGTAGTCCTGGTTTAGTCCTGGTCCAGTCCTGGTTTAGTCCTGGTTTAGTCCTGGTGTAGTCCTGGTCCAGTCCTGGTGTAGTCCTGGTTTAGTCCTGGTCCAGTCCTGGTTTAGTCCTGGTGTAGTCCTGGTCCAGTCCTGGTTTAGTCCTGGTTTAGTCCTGGTCCAGTCCTGGTTTAGTCCTGGTGTAGTCCTGGTCCAGTCCTGGTTTAGTCCTGGTCCAGTCCTGGTTTAGTTCTGGTTTAGTCCTGGTTTAGTCCTGGTCCAGTCCTGGTGTAGTCCTGGTTTAGTCTTGGTCCAGTCCTGGTTTAGTCCTGGTTTAGTCCTGGTCCAGTCCTGGTGTAGTCCTGGTTTAGTCCTGGTCCAGTCCTGGTTTAGTCCTGGTTTAGTCCTGGTTTAGTCCTGGTTTAGTCCTGGTCCAGTCCTGGTCTAGTCCTGGTTTAGTCCTGGTACAGTCCTGGTTTTGTCCTCGTTTAGTCCTGGTCCAGTCCTGGTGTAGTCCTGGTTTAGTCCTGGTCCAGTCCTGGTTTAGTCCTGGTGTAGTCCTGGTCCAGTCCTGGTTTAGTCCTGGTATAGTCCTGGTCCAGTCCTGGTTTAGTCCTGGTGTAGTCCTGGTCCAGTCCTGGTTTAGTCCTGGTGTAGTCCTGGTCCAGTCCTGGTTTAGTCCTGGTGTAGTCCTGGTCCAGTCCTGGTGTAGTCCTGGTTTAGTCCTGGTCCAGTCCTGGTTTAGTCCTGGTGTAGTCCTGGTCCAGTCCTGGTGTAGTCCTGGTCCAGTCCTGGTTTAGTCCTGGTGTAGTCCTGGTCCAGTCCTGGTTTAGTCCTGGTTTAGTCCTGGTCCAGTCCTGGTGTAGTCCTGGTAAAGTCCTGGTGTAGTCCTGGTGTAGTCCTGGTCCAGTCCTG
Organism: Eucyclogobius newberryi; assembly: GCF_026437365.1. Lineage (NCBI taxonomy): Eukaryota > Metazoa > Chordata > Actinopteri > Gobiiformes > Gobiidae > Eucyclogobius > Eucyclogobius newberryi. The sequence continues at coordinate 73,282 of NW_027315810.1, read as the reverse complement.
GTTTAGTCCTGGTGCAGTCCTGGTCCAGTCCTGGTGTAGTCCTGGTTTAGTCCTGGTCCAGTCCTGGTTTAGTCCTGGTGTAGTCCTGGTCCAGTCCTGGTGTAGTCCTGGTGTAGTCCTGGTCCAGTCCTGGTTTAGTCCTGGTGTAGTCCTGGTCCAGTCCTGGTGTAGTCCTGGTTTAGTCCTGGTCCAGTCCTGGTTTAGTCCTGGTGTAGTCCTGGTCCAGTCCTGGTTTAGTCCTGGTTTAGTCCTGGTGTAGTCCTGGTTTAGTCCTGGTCCAGTCCTGGTTTAGTCCTGGTGTAGTCCTGGTCCAGTCCTGGTTTAGTCCTGGTTTAGTCCTGGTTTAGTCCTGGTTTAGTCCTGGTTTAGACCTGGTTTAGTCCTGGTTTAGTCCTGGTTTAGTCCTGGTTTAGACCTGGTTTAGTCCTGGTTTAGTCCTGGTCCAGCCCTGGTTTAGTCCTGGTTTAGTCCTGGTCCAGTCCTGGTTTAGTCCTGGTTTAGTCCTGGTTTAGTCCTGGTCCAGTCCTGGTGTAGTCCTGGTTTAGTCCTGGTCCAGTCCTGGTTTAGTCCTGGTCCAGTCCTGGTGTAGTCCTGGTTTAGTCCTGGTCCAGTCCTGGTTTAGTCCTGGTTTAGTCCTGGTTTCGACTCTGGTTTAGTCCTGGTTTCGACTCTGGTTTAGTCATGGTTTAGACCTGGTTTAGTCCTGGTTTCGACTCTGGTTTTGTCCTGGTTTAGTCCTGGTTTCGACTCTGGTTTTGTCCTGGTTTAGTCCTGGTTTAGTCCTGGTTTATACCTGGTTTAGACCTGGTTTAGACAAGGTTTAGACCTGGTTTAGACTCTGGTTTAGTCCTGGTTTAGCCCTGGTTTAGACCTGGTTTAGTCCTGGTTTAGTCCTGGTTTAGACCTGGTGTAGTCCTGGTTTAGACCTGGTTTAGTCCTGGTTTAGTCCTGGTTTAGACCTGGTTTAGTCCTGGTTTAGTCCTGGTTTAGTCCTGGTTTAGACCTGGTTTAGTCCTGGTTTAGTCCTGGTCCAGTCCTGGTTTAGTCCTGGTTTAGTCCTGGTCCAGTCCTGGTTTAGTCCTGGTTTAGTCCTGGTTTAGTACTGGTCCAGTCCTGGTGTAGTCCTGGTTTAGTCCTGGTCCAGTCCTGGTTTAGTCCTGGTTTAGTCCTGGTCCAGTCCTGGTTTAGTCCTGGTTTAGTCCTGGTGTAGTCCTGGTTTAGTCCTGGTCCAGTCCTGGTTTAGTCCTGGTTTAGTCCTGGTCCAGTCCTGGTGTAGTCCTGGTTTAGTCCTGGTCCAGTCCTGGTTTAGTCCTGGTTTAGTCCTGGTTTAGTCCTGGTCCAGTCCTGGTGTAGTCCTGGTTTAGTCCTGGTCCAGTCCTGGTTTAGTCCTCGTTTAGTCCTGGTCCAGTCCTGGTGTAGTCCTGGTTTAGTCCTGGTCCAGTCCTGGTTTAGTCCTGGTGTAGTCCTGGTCCAGTCCTGGTTTAGTCCTGGTATAGTCCTGGTCCAGTCCTGGTTTAGTCCTGGTGTAGTCCTGGTTTAGTCCTGGTGTAGTCCTGGTCCAGTCCTGGTTTAGTCCTGGTTTAGTACTGGTTTAGTCCTGGTCCAGTCCTGGTGTAGTCCTGTTTTAGTCCTGGTCCAGTCCTGGTTTAGTCCTGGTTTAGTCCTGGTCCAGTCCTGGTGTAGTCCTGGTTTAGTCCTGGTCCAGTCCTGGTTTAGTCCTGGTTTAGTCCTGGTTTAGTACTGGTTTAGTCCTGGTCCAGTCCTGGTGTAGTCCTGGTTTAGTCCTGGTCCAGTCCTGGTTTAGTCCTGGTTTAGTCCTGGTTTAGTCCTGGTCCAGTCCTGGTGTAGTCCTGGTTTAGTCCTGGTCCAGTCCTGGTTTAGTCCTGGTGTAGTCCTGGTCCAGTCCTGGTTTAGTCCTGGTTTAGTCCTGGTCCAGTCCTGGTTTAGTCCTGGTGTAGTCCTGGTCCAGTCCTGGTTTAGTCCTGGTTTAGTCCTGGTCCAGTCCTGGTGTAGTCCTGGTTTAGTCCTGGTCCAGTCCTGGTTTAGTCCTGGTTTAGTCCTGGTGTAGTCCTGGTCCAGTCCTGGTGTAGTCCTGGTTTAGTCCTGGTCCAGTCCTGGTTTAGTCCTGGTGTAGTCCTGGTCCAGTCCTGGTTTAGTCCTGGTTTAGTCCTGGTCCAGTCCTGGTTTAGTCCTGGTGTAGTCCTGGTCCAGTCCTGGTTTAGTCCTGGTCCAGTCCTGGTTTAGTTCTGGTTTAGTCCTGGTTTAGTCCTGGTCCAGTCCTGGTGTAGTCCTGGTTTAGTCTTGGTCCAGTCCTGGTTTAGTCCTGGTTTAGTCCTGGTCCAGTCCTGGTGTAGTCCTGGTTTAGTCCTGGTCCAGTCCTGGTTTAGTCCTGGTTTAGTCCTGGTTTAGTCCTGGTTTAGTCCTGGTCCAGTCCTGGTCTAGTCCTGGTTTAGTCCTGGTACAGTCCTGGTTTTGTCCTCGTTTAGTCCTGGTCCAGTCCTGGTGTAGTCCTGGTTTAGTCCTGGTCCAGTCCTGGTTTAGTCCTGGTGTAGTCCTGGTCCAGTCCTGGTTTAGTCCTGGTATAGTCCTGGTCCAGTCCTGGTTTAGTCCTGGTGTAGTCCTGGTCCAGTCCTGGTTTAGTCCTGGTGTAGTCCTGGTCCAGTCCTGGTTTAGTCCTGGTGTAGTCCTGGTCCAGTCCTGGTTTAGTCCTGGTGTAGTCCTGGTCCAGTCCTGGTGTAGTCCTGGTTTAGTCCTGGTCCAGTCCTGGTTTAGTCCTGGTGTAGTCCTGGTCCAGTCCTGGTGTAGTCCTGGTCCAGTCCTGGTTTAGTCCTGGTCCAGTCCTGGTGTAGTCCTGGTGTAGTCCTGGTCCAGTCCTGGTGCAGTCCTGGTCCAGTCCTGGTTTAGTCCTGGTTTAGTCCTGGTCCAGTCCTGGTTTAGTCCTGGTGTAGTCCTGGTCCAGTCCTGGTGTAGTCCTGGTAAAGTCCTGGTGTAGTCCTGGTGTAGTCCTGGTCCAGTCCTGGTTTAGTCCTGGTGCAGTCCTGGTCCAGTCCTGGTGTAGTCCTGGTTTAGTCCTGGTCCAGTCCTGGTTTAGTCCTGGTGTAGTCCTGGTCCAGTCCTGGTGTAGTCCTGGTGTAGTCCTGGTCCAGTCCTGGTTTAGTCCTGGTGTAGTCCTGGTCCAGTCCTGGTGTAGTCCTGGTTTAGTCCTGGTCCAGTCCTGGTTTAGTCCTGGTGTAGTCCTGGTCCAGTCCTGGTTTAGTCCTGGTTTAGTCCTGGTTTAGTCCTGGTTTAGTCCTGGTTTAGACCTGGTTTAGTCCTGGTTTAGTCCTGGTTTAGTCCTGGTCCAGTCCTGGTTTAGTCCTGGTCCAGTCCTGGTTTAGTCCTGGTTTAGTCCTGGTCCAGTCCTGGTTTAGTCCTGGTTTAGTCCTGGTTTAGTCCTGGTCCAGTCCTGGTGTAGTCCTGGTTTAGTCCTGGTCCAGTCCTGGTTTAGTCCTGGTTTAGTCCTGGTCCAGTCCTGGTCCAGTCCTGGTTTAGTCCTGGTCCAGTCCTGGTTTAGTCCTGGTGTAGTCCTGGTCCAGTCCTGGTTTAGTCCTGGTATAGTCCTGGTCCAGTCCTGGTTTAGTCCTGGTGTAGTCCTGGTCCAGTCCTGGTTTAGTCCTGGTGTAGTCCTGGTCCAGTCCTGGTTTAGTCCTGGTTTAGTACTGGTTTAGTCCTGGTCCAGTCCTGGTGTAGTCCTGGTTTAGTCCTGGTCCAGTCCTGGTTTAGTCCTGGTTTAGTCCTGGTCCAGTCCCGGTGTAGTCCTGGTTTAGTCCTGGTCCAGTCCTGGTTTAGTCCTGGTTTAGTCCTGGTTTAGTCCTGGTCCAGTCCTGGTGTAGTCCTGGTTTAGTCCTGGTCCAGTCCTGGTTTAGTCCTGGTGTAGTCCTGGTCCAGTCCTGGTGTAGTCCTGGTTTAGTCCTGGTCCAGTCCTGGTTTAGTCCTGGTGTAGTCCTGGTCCAGTCCTGGTTTAGTCCTGGTGTAGTCCTGGTCCAGTCCTGGTTTAGTCCTGGTTTAGTCCTGGTCCAGTCCTGGTTTAGTCCTGGTGTAGTCCTGGTCCAGTCCTGGTGTAGTCCTGGTCCAGTCCTGGTGTAGTCCTGGTGTAGTCCTGGTCCAGTCCTGGTTTAGTCCTGGTGTAGTCCTGGTGTAGTCCTGGTTTAGTCCTGGTCCAGTCCTGGTTTAGTCCTGGTGTAGTCCTGGTCCAGTCCTGGTGTAGTCCTGGTGTAGTCCTGGTCCAGTCCTGGTTTAGTCCTGGTGTAGTCCTGGTCCAGTCCTGGTGTAGTCCTGGTTTAGTCCTGGTCCAGTCCTGGTTTAGTCCTGGTTTAGTCCTGGTCCAGTCCTGGTGTAGTCCTGGTTTAGTCTTGGTCCAGTCCTGGTTTAGTCCTGGTTTAGTCCTGGTCCAGTCCTGGTGTAGTCCTGGTTTAGTCCTGGTCCAGTCCTGGTTTAGTCCTGGTTTAGTCCTGGTTTAGTCCTGGTTTAGTCCTGGTCCAGTCCTGGTCTAGTCCTGGTTTAGTCCTGGTACAGTCCTGGTTTTGTCCTCGTTTAGTCCTGGTCCAGTCCTGGTGTAGTCCTGGTTTAGTCCTGGTCCAGTCCTGGTTTAGTCCTGGTGTAGTCCTGGTCCAGTCCTGGTTTAGTCCTGGTATAGTCCTGGTCCAGTCCTGGTCTAGTCCTGGTGTAGTCCTGGTCCAGTCCTGGTTTAGTCCTGGTGTAGTCCTGGTCCAGTCCTGGTGTAGTCCTGGTTTAGTCCTGGTCCAGTCCTGGTTTAGTCCTGGTGTAGTCCTGGTCCAGTCCTGGTGTAGTCCTGGTCCAGTCCTGGTTTAGTCCTGGTGTAGTCCTGGTCAAGTCCTGGTTTAGTCCTGGTTTAGTCCTGGTCCAGTCCTGGTTTAGTCCTGGTGTAGTCCTGGTCCAGTTCTGGTGTAGTCCTGGTCCAGTCCTGGTGTAGTCCTGGTGTAGTCCTGGTCCAGTCCTGGTTTAGTCCTGGTGCAGTCCTGGTCCAGTCCTGGTGTAGTCCTGGTTTAGTCCTGGTCCAGTCCTGGTTTAGTCCTGGTGTAGTCCTGGTCCAGTCCTGGTGTAGTCCTGGTGTAGTCCTGGTCCAGTACTGGTTTAGTCCTGGTGTAGTCCTGGTCCAGTCCTGGTGTAGTCCTGGTTTAGTCCTGGTCCAGTCCTGGTTTAGTCCTGGTGTAGTCCTGGTCCAGTCCTGGTTTAGTCCTGGTTTAGTCCTGGTTTAGTCCTGGTTTAGACCTGGTTTAGTCCTGGTTTAGTCCTGGTTTAGTCCTGGTTTAGACCTGGTTTAGTCCTGGTTTAGTCCTGGTCCAGTCCTGGTTTAGTCCTGGTTTAGTCCTGGTCCAGTCCTGGTTTAGTCCTGGTTTAGTCCTGGTTTAGTCCTGGTCCAGTCCTGGTGTAGTCCTGGTTTAGTCCTGGTCCAGTCCTGGTTTAGTCCTGGTTTAGTCCTGGTCCAGTCCTGGTGTAGTCCTGGTTTAGTCCTGGTCCAGTCCTGGTTTAGTCCTGGTTTAGTCCTGGTCCAGTCCTGGTTTAGTCCTGGTTTAGTCCTGGTTTAGTCCTGGTCCAGTCCTGGTGTAGTCCTGGTTTAGTCCTGGTCCAGTCCTGGTTTAGTCCTCGTTTAGTCCTGGTCCAGTCCTGGTGTAGTCCTGGTTTAGTCCTGGTCCAGTCCTGGTTTAGTCCTGGTGTAGTCCTGGTCCAGTCCTGGTTTAGTCCTGGTATAGTCCTGGTCCAGTCCTGGTTTAGTCCTGGTGTAGTCCTGGTCCAGTCCTGGTTTAGTCCTGGTGTAGTCCTGGTCCAGTCCTGGTTTAGTCCTGGTTTAGTACTGGTTTAGTCCTGGTCCAGTCCTGGTGTAGTCCTGGTTTAGTCCTGGTCCAGTCCTGGTTTAGTCCTGGTTTAGTCCTGGTCCAGTCCTGGTGTAGTCCTGGTTTAGTCCTGGTCCAGTCCTGGTTTAGTCCTGGTTTAGTCCTGGTTTAGTCCTGGTCCAGTCCTGGTGTAGTCCTGGTTTAGTCCTGGTCCAGTCCTGGTTTAGTCCTGGTGTAGTCCTGGTCCAGTCCTGGTGTAGTCCTGGTTTAGTCCTGGTCCAGTCCTGGTTTAGTCCTGGTGTAGTCCTGGTCCAGTCCTGGTGTAGTCCTGGTCCAGTCCTGGTTTAGTCCTGGTGTAGTCCTGGTCCAGTCCTGGTTTAGTCCTGGTTTAGTCCTGGTCCAGTCCTGGTTTAGTCCTGGTGTAGTCCTGGTCCAGTCCTGGTGTAGTCCTGGTCCAGTCCTGGTGTAGTCCTGGTGTAGTCCTGGTCCAGTCCTGGTTTAGTCCTGGTGTAGTCCTGGTCCAGTCCTGGTGTAGTCCTGGTTTAGTCCTGGTCCAGTCCTGGTTTAGTCCTGGTGTAGTCCTGGTCCAGTCCTGGTGTAGTCCTGGTGTAGTCCTGGTTTAGTCCTGGTCCAGTCCTGGTTTAGTCCTGGTGTAGTCCTGGTCCAGTCCTGGTTTAGTCCTGGTTTAGTCCTGGTCCAGTCCTGGTTTAGTCCTGGTGTAGTCCTGGTCCAGTCCTGGTTTAGTCCTGGTCCAGTCCTGGTTTAGTTCTGGTTTAGTCCTGGTTTAGTCCTGGTCCAGTCCTGGTGTAGTCCTGGTTTAGTCTTGGTCCAGTCCTGGTTTAGTCCTGGTTTAGTCCTGGTCCAGTCCTGGTGTAGTCCTGGTTTAGTCCTGGTCCAGTCCTGGTTTAGTCCTGGTTTAGTCCTGGTTTAGTCCTGGTTTAGTCCTGGTCCAGTCCTGGTCTAGTCCTGGTTTAGTCCTGGTACAGTCCTGGTTTTGTCCTCGTTTAGTCCTGGTCCAGTCCTGGTGTAGTCCTGGTTTAGTCCTGGTCCAGTCCTGGTTTAGTCCTGGTGTAGTCCTGGTCCAGTCCTGGTTTAGTCCTGGTATAGTCCTGGTCCAGTCCTGGTTTAGTCCTGGTGTAGTCCTGGTCCAGTCCTGGTTTAGTCCTGGTGTAGTCCTGGTCCAGTCCTGGTTTAGTCCTGGTGTAGTCCTGGTCCAGTCCTGGTGTAGTCCTGGTTTAGTCCTGGTCCAGTCCTGGTTTAGTCCTGGTGTAGTCCTGGTCCAGTCCTGGTGTAGTCCTGGTCCAGTCCTGGTTTAGTCCTGGTGTAGTCCTGGTCCAGTCCTGGTTTAGTCCTGGTTTAGTCCTGGTCCAGTCCTGGTTTAGTCCTGGTGTAGTCCTGGTCCAGTCCTGGTGTAGTCCTGGTAAAGTCCTGGTGTAGTCCTGGTGTAGTCCTGGTCCAGTCCTGGTTTAGTCCTGGTGCAGTCCTGGTCCAGTCCTGGTGTAGTCCTGGTTTAGTCCTGGTCCAGTCCTGGTTTAGTCCTGGTGTAGTCCTGGTCCAGTCCTGGTGTAGTCCTGGTGTAGTCCTGGTCCAGTCCTGGTTTAGTCCTGGTGTAGTCCTGGTCCAGTCCTGGTGTAGTCCTGGTTTAGTCCTGGTCCAGTCCTGGTTTAGTCCTGGTGTAGTCCTGGTCCAGTCCTGGTTTAGTCCTGGTTTAGTCCTGGTGTAGTCCTGGTTTAGTCCTGGTCCAGTCCTGGTTTAGTCCTGGTGTAGTCCTGGTCCAGTCCTGGTTTAGTCCTGGTTTAGTCCTGGTTTAGTCCTGGTTTAGTCCTGGTTTAGACCTGGTTTAGTCCTGGTTTAGTCCTGGTTTAGTCCTGGTTTAGACCTGGTTTAGTCCTGGTTTAGTCCTGGTCCAGCCCTGGTTTAGTCCTGGTTTAGTCCTGGTCCAGTCCTGGTTTAGTCCTGGTTTAGTCCTGGTTTAGTCCTGGTCCAGTCCTGGTGTAGTCCTGGTTTAGTCCTGGTCCAGTCCTGGTTTAGTCCTGGTTTAGTCCTGGTCCAGTCCTGGTGTAGTCCTGGTTTAGTCCTGGTCCAGTCCTGGTTTAGTCCTGGTTTAGTCCTGGTTTCGACTCTGGTTTAGTCCTGGTTTCGACTCTGGTTTAGTCATGGTTTAGACCTGGTTTAGTCCTGGTTTCGACTCTGGTTTTGTCCTGGTTTAGTCCTGGTTTCGACTCTGGTTTTGTCCTGGTTTAGTCCTGGTTTAGTCCTGGTTTATACCTGGTTTAGACCTGGTTTAGACAAGGTTTAGACCTGGTTTAGACTCTGGTTTAGTCCTGGTTTAGCCCTGGTTTAGACCTGGTTTAGTCCTGGTTTAGTCCTGGTTTAGACCTGGTGTAGTCCTGGTTTAGACCTGGTTTAGTCCTGGTTTAGTCCTGGTTTAGACCTGGTTTAGTCCTGGTTTAGTCCTGGTTTAGTCCTGGTTTAGACCTGGTTTAGTCCTGGTTTAGTCCTGGTCCAGTCCTGGTTTAGTCCTGGTTTAGTCCTGGTCCAGTCCTGGTTTAGTCCTGGTTTAGTCCTGGTTTAGTACTGGTCCAGTCCTGGTGTAGTCCTGGTTTAGTCCTGGTCCAGTCCTGGTTTAGTCCTGGTTTAGTCCTGGTCCAGTCCTGGTTTAGTCCTGGTTTAGTCCTGGTGTAGTCCTGGTTTAGTCCTGGTCCAGTCCTGGTTTAGTCCTGGTTTAGTCCTGGTCCAGTCCTGGTGTAGTCCTGGTTTAGTCCTGGTCCAGTCCTGGTTTAGTCCTGGTTTAGTCCTGGTTTAGTCCTGGTCCAGTCCTGGTGTAGTCCTGGTTTAGTCCTGGTCCAGTCCTGGTTTAGTCCTCGTTTAGTCCTGGTCCAGTCCTGGTGTAGTCCTGGTTTAGTCCTGGTCCAGTCCTGGTTTAGTCCTGGTGTAGTCCTGGTCCAGTCCTGGTTTAGTCCTGGTATAGTCCTGGTCCAGTCCTGGTTTAGTCCTGGTGTAGTCCTGGTTTAGTCCTGGTGTAGTCCTGGTCCAGTCCTGGTTTAGTCCTGGTTTAGTACTGGTTTAGTCCTGGTCCAGTCCTGGTGTAGTCCTGTTTTAGTCCTGGTCCAGTCCTGGTTTAGTCCTGGTTTAGTCCTGGTCCAGTCCTGGTGTAGTCCTGGTTTAGTCCTGGTCCAGTCCTGGTTTAGTCCTGGTTTAGTCCTGGTTTAGTACTGGTTTAGTCCTGGTCCAGTCCTGGTGTAGTCCTGGTTTAGTCCTGGTCCAGTCCTGGTTTAGTCCTGGTTTAGTCCTGGTTTAGTCCTGGTCCAGTCCTGGTGTAGTCCTGGTTTAGTCCTGGTCCAGTCCTGGTTTAGTCCTGGTGTAGTCCTGGTCCAGTCCTGGTTTAGTCCTGGTTTAGTCCTGGTCCAGTCCTGGTTTAGTCCTGGTGTAGTCCTGGTCCAGTCCTGGTTTAGTCCTGGTTTAGTCCTGGTCCAGTCCTGGTGTAGTCCTGGTTTAGTCCTGGTCCAGTCCTGGTTTAGTCCTGGTTTAGTCCTGGTGTAGTCCTGGTCCAGTCCTGGTGTAGTCCTGGTTTAGTCCTGGTCCAGTCCTGGTTTAGTCCTGGTGTAGTCCTGGTCCAGTCCTGGTTTAGTCCTGGTTTAGTCCTGGTCCAGTCCTGGTTTAGTCCTGGTGTAGTCCTGGTCCAGTCCTGGTTTAGTCCTGGTCCAGTCCTGGTTTAGTTCTGGTTTAGTCCTGGTTTAGTCCTGGTCCAGTCCTGGTGTAGTCCTGGTTTAGTCTTGGTCCAGTCCTGGTTTAGTCCTGGTTTAGTCCTGGTCCAGTCCTGGTGTAGTCCTGGTTTAGTCCTGGTCCAGTCCTGGTTTAGTCCTGGTTTAGTCCTGGTTTAGTCCTGGTTTAGTCCTGGTCCAGTCCTGGTCTAGTCCTGGTTTAGTCCTGGTACAGTCCTGGTTTTGTCCTCGTTTAGTCCTGGTCCAGTCCTGGTGTAGTCCTGGTTTAGTCCTGGTCCAGTCCTGGTTTAGTCCTGGTGTAGTCCTGGTCCAGTCCTGGTTTAGTCCTGGTATAGTCCTGGTCCAGTCCTGGTTTAGTCCTGGTGTAGTCCTGGTCCAGTCCTGGTTTAGTCCTGGTGTAGTCCTGGTCCAGTCCTGGTTTAGTCCTGGTGTAGTCCTGGTCCAGTCCTGGTGTAGTCCTGGTTTAGTCCTGGTCCAGTCCTGGTTTAGTCCTGGTGTAGTCCTGGTCCAGTCCTGGTGTAGTCCTGGTCCAGTCCTGGTTTAGTCCTGGTCCAGTCCTGGTGTAGTCCTGGTGTAGTCCTGGTCCAGTCCTGGTGCAGTCCTGGTCCAGTCCTGGTTTAGTCCTGGTTTAGTCCTGGTCCAGTCCTGGTTTAGTCCTGGTGTAGTCCTGGTCCAGTCCTGGTGTAGTCCTGGTAAAGTCCTGGTGTAGTCCTGGTGTAGTCCTGGTCCAGTCCTGGTTTAGTCCTGGTGCAGTCCTGGTCCAGTCCTGGTGTAGTCCTGGTTTAGTCCTGGTCCAGTCCTGGTTTAGTCCTGGTGTAGTCCTGGTCCAGTCCTGGTGTAGTCCTGGTGTAGTCCTGGTCCAGTCCTGGTTTAGTCCTGGTGTAGTCCTGGTCCAGTCCTGGTGTAGTCCTGGTTTAGTCCTGGTCCAGTCCTGGTTTAGTCCTGGTGTAGTCCTGGTCCAGTCCTGGTTTAGTCCTGGTTTAGTCCTGGTTTAGTCCTGGTTTAGTCCTGGTTTAGACCTGGTTTAGTCCTGGTTTAGTCCTGGTTTAGTCCTGGTCCAGTCCTGGTTTAGTCCTGGTCCAGTCCTGGTTTAGTCCTGGTTTAGTCCTGGTCCAGTCCTGGTTTAGTCCTGGTTTAGTCCTGGTTTAGTCCTGGTCCAGTCCTGGTGTAGTCCTGGTTTAGTCCTGGTCCAGTCCTGGTTTAGTCCTGGTTTAGTCCTGGTCCAGTCCTGGTCCAGTCCTGGTTTAGTCCTGGTCCAGTCCTGGTTTAGTCCTGGTGTAGTCCTGGTCCAGTCCTGGTTTAGTCCTGGTATAGTCCTGGTCCAGTCCTGGTTTAGTCCTGGTGTAGTCCTGGTCCAGTCCTGGTTTAGTCCTGGTGTAGTCCTGGTCCAGTCCTGGTTTAGTCCTGGTTTAGTACTGGTTTAGTCCTGGTCCAGTCCTGGTGTAGTCCTGGTTTAGTCCTGGTCCAGTCCTGGTTTAGTCCTGGTTTAGTCCTGGTCCAGTCCCGGTGTAGTCCTGGTTTAGTCCTGGTCCAGTCCTGGTTTAGTCCTGGTTTAGTCCTGGTTTAGTCCTGGTCCAGTCCTGGTGTAGTCCTGGTTTAGTCCTGGTCCAGTCCTGGTTTAGTCCTGGTGTAGTCCTGGTCCAGTCCTGGTGTAGTCCTGGTTTAGTCCTGGTCCAGTCCTGGTTTAGTCCTGGTGTAGTCCTGGTCCAGTCCTGGTTTAGTCCTGGTGTAGTCCTGGTCCAGTCCTGGTTTAGTCCTGGTTTAGTCCTGGTCCAGTCCTGGTTTAGTCCTGGTGTAGTCCTGGTCCAGTCCTGGTGTAGTCCTGGTCCAGTCCTGGTGTAGTCCTGGTGTAGTCCTGGTCCAGTCCTGGTTTAGTCCTGGTGTAGTCCTGGTGTAGTCCTGGTTTAGTCCTGGTCCAGTCCTGGTTTAGTCCTGGTGTAGTCCTGGTCCAGTCCTGGTGTAGTCCTGGTGTAGTCCTGGTCCAGTCCTGGTTTAGTCCTGGTGTAGTCCTGGTCCAGTCCTGGTGTAGTCCTGGTTTAGTCCTGGTCCAGTCCTGGTTTAGTCCTGGTTTAGTCCTGGTCCAGTCCTGGTGTAGTCCTGGTTTAGTCTTGGTCCAGTCCTGGTTTAGTCCTGGTTTAGTCCTGGTCCAGTCCTGGTGTAGTCCTGGTTTAGTCCTGGTCCAGTCCTGGTTTAGTCCTGGTTTAGTCCTGGTTTAGTCCTGGTTTAGTCCTGGTCCAGTCCTGGTCTAGTCCTGGTTTAGTCCTGGTACAGTCCTGGTTTTGTCCTCGTTTAGTCCTGGTCCAGTCCTGGTGTAGTCCTGGTTTAGTCCTGGTCCAGTCCTGGTTTAGTCCTGGTGTAGTCCTGGTCCAGTCCTGGTTTAGTCCTGGTATAGTCCTGGTCCAGTCCTGGTCTAGTCCTGGTGTAGTCCTGGTCCAGTCCTGGTTTAGTCCTGGTGTAGTCCTGGTCCAGTCCTGGTGTAGTCCTGGTTTAGTCCTGGTCCAGTCCTGGTTTAGTCCTGGTGTAGTCCTGGTCCAGTCCTGGTGTAGTCCTGGTCCAGTCCTGGTTTAGTCCTGGTGTAGTCCTGGTCAAGTCCTGGTTTAGTCCTGGTTTAGTCCTGGTCCAGTCCTGGTTTAGTCCTGGTGTAGTCCTGGTCCAGTTCTGGTGTAGTCCTGGTCCAGTCCTGGTGTAGTCCTGGTGTAGTCCTGGTCCAGTCCTGGTTTAGTCCTGGTGCAGTCCTGGTCCAGTCCTGGTGTAGTCCTGGTTTAGTCCTGGTCCAGTCCTGGTTTAGTCCTGGTGTAGTCCTGGTCCAGTCCTGGTGTAGTCCTGGTGTAGTCCTGGTCCAGTACTGGTTTAGTCCTGGTGTAGTCCTGGTCCAGTCCTGGTGTAGTCCTGGTTTAGTCCTGGTCCAGTCCTGGTTTAGTCCTGGTGTAGTCCTGGTCCAGTCCTGGTTTAGTCCTGGTTTAGTCCTGGTTTAGTCCTGGTTTAGACCTGGTTTAGTCCTGGTTTAGTCCTGGTTTAGTCCTGGTTTAGACCTGGTTTAGTCCTGGTTTAGTCCTGGTCCAGTCCTGGTTTAGTCCTGGTTTAGTCCTGGTCCAGTCCTGGTTTAGTCCTGGTTTAGTCCTGGTTTAGTCCTGGTCCAGTCCTGGTGTAGTCCTGGTTTAGTCCTGGTCCAGTCCTGGTTTAGTCCTGGTTTAGTCCTGGTCCAGTCCTGGTGTAGTCCTGGTTTAGTCCTGGTCCAGTCCTGGTTTAGTCCTGGTTTAGTCCTGGTCCAGTCCTGGTTTAGTCCTGGTTTAGTCCTGGTTTAGTCCTGGTCCAGTCCTGGTGTAGTCCTGGTTTAGTCCTGGTCCAGTCCTGGTTTAGTCCTCGTTTAGTCCTGGTCCAGTCCTGGTGTAGTCCTGGTTTAGTCCTGGTCCAGTCCTGGTTTAGTCCTGGTGTAGTCCTGGTCCAGTCCTGGTTTAGTCCTGGTATAGTCCTGGTCCAGTCCTGGTTTAGTCCTGGTGTAGTCCTGGTCCAGTCCTGGTTTAGTCCTGGTGTAGTCCTGGTCCAGTCCTGGTTTAGTCCTGGTTTAGTACTGGTTTAGTCCTGGTCCAGTCCTGGTGTAGTCCTGGTTTAGTCCTGGTCCAGTCCTGGTTTAGTCCTGGTTTAGTCCTGGTCCAGTCCTGGTTTAGTCCTGGTTTAGTCCTGGTTTAGTCCTGGTCCAGTCCTGGTGTAGTCCTGGTTTAGTCCTGGTCCAGTCCTGGTTTAGTCCTGGTGTAGTCCTGGTCCAGTCCTGGTGTAGTCCTGGTTTAGTCCTGGTCCAGTCCTGGTTTAGTCCTGGTGTAGTCCTGGTCCAGTCCTGGTGTAGTCCTGGTCCAGTCCTGGTTTAGTCCTGGTGTAGTCCTGGTCCAGTCCTGGTTTAGTCCTGGTTTAGTCCTGGTCCAGTCCTGGTTTAGTCCTGGTGTAGTCCTGGTCCAGTCCTGGTGTAGTCCTGGTCCAGTCCTGGTGTAGTCCTGGTGTAGTCCTGGTCCAGTCCTGGTTTAGTCCTGGTGTAGTCCTGGTCCAGTCCTGGTGTAGTCCTGGTTTAGTCCTGGTCCAGTCCTGGTTTAGTCCTGGTGTAGTCCTGGTCCAGTCCTGGTGTAGTCCTGGTGTAGTCCTGGTCCAGTCCTGGTTTAGTCCTGGTGTAGTCCTGGTCCAGTCCTGGTGTAGTCCTGGTTTAGTCCTGGTCCAGTCCTGGTTTAGTCCTGGTGTAGTCCTGGTCCAGTCCTGGTTTAGTCCTGGTTTAGTCCTGGTTTAGTCCTGGTTTAGTCCTGGTTTAGACCTGGTTTAGTCCTGGTTTAGTCCTGGTTTAGTCCTGGTTTAGACCTGGTTTAGTCCTGGTTTAGTCCTGGTCCAGTCCTGGTTTAGTCCTGGTTTAGTCCTGGTTTAGTCCTGGTGTAGTCCTGGTTTAGTCCTGGTCCAGTCCTGGTTTAGTCCTGGTTTAGTCCTGGTCCAGTCCTGGTGTAGTCCTGGTTTAGTCCTGGTCCAGTCCTGGTTTAGTCCTGGTTTAGTCCTGGTCCAGTCCTGGTTTAGTCCTGGTTTAGTCCTGGTCCAGTCCTGGTGTAGTCCTGGTTTAGTCCTGGTCCAGTCCTGGTTTAGTCCTCGTTTAGTCCTGGTCCAGTCCTGGTGTAGTCCTGGTTTAGTCCTGGTCCAGTCCTGGTTTAGTCCTGGTGTAGTCCTGGTCCAGTCCTGGTTTAGTCCTGGTATAGTCCTGGTCCAGTCCTGGTTTAGTCCTGGTGTAGTCCTGGTCCAGTCCTGGTTTAGTCCTGGTGTAGTCCTGGTCCAGTCCTGGTTTAGTCCTGGTTTAGTACTGGTTTAGTCCTGGTCCAGTCCTGGTGTAGTCCTGGTTTAGTCCTGGTCCAGTCCTGAATTAGTCCTGGTTTAGTCCTGGTCCAGTCCTGGTGTAGTCCTGGTTTAGTCCTGGTCCAGTCCTGGTTTAGTCCTGGTTTAGTCCTGGTTTAGTCCTGGTCCAGTCCTGGTGTAGTCCTGGTTTAGTCCTGGTCCAGTCCTGGTTTAGTCCTGGTGTAGTCCTGGTCCAGTCCTGGTGTAGTCCTGGTTTAGTCCTGGTCCAGTCCTGGTTTAGTCCTGGTGTAGTCCTGGTCCAGTCCTGGTTTAGTCCTGGTTTAGTCCTGGTCCAGTCCTGGTTTAGTCCTGGTGTAGTCCTGGTCCAGTCCTGGTTTAGTCCTGGTTTAGTCCTGGTGTAGTCCTGGTCCAGTCCTGGTTTAGTCCTGGTGTAGTCCTGGTCCAGTCCTGGTGTAGTCCTGGTTTAGTCCTGGTCCAGTCCTGGTTTAGTCCTGGTTTAGTCCTGGTCCAGTCCTGGTGTAGTCCTGGTTTAGTCCTGGTCCAGTCCTGGTTTAGTCCTGGTTTAGTCCTGGTTTAGTCCTGGTTTAGTCCTGGTCCAGTCCTGGTCTAGTCCTGGTTTAGTCCTGGTAGTCCTGGTTTTGTCCTCGTTTAGTCCTGGTCCAGTCCTGGTGTAGTCCTGGTTTAGTCCTGGTCCAGTCCTGGTTTAGTCCTGGTGTAGTCCTGGTCCAGTCCTGGTTTAGTCCTGGTTTAGTCCTGGTCCAGTCCTGGTTTAGTCCTGGTGTAGTCCTGGTCCAGTCCTGGTTTAGTCCTGGTATAGTCCTGGTCCAGTCCTGGTCTAGTCCTGGTGTAGTCCTGGTCCAGTCCTGGTTTAGTCCTGGTGTAGTCCTGGTCCAGTCCTGGTTTAGTCCTGGTGTAGTCCTGGTCCAGTCCTGGTGTAGTCCTGGTTTAGTCCTGGTCCAGTCCTGGTTTAGTCCTGGTGTAGTCCTGGTCCAGTCCTGGTGTAGTCCTGGTCCAGTCCTGGTTTAGTCCTGGTGTAGTCCTGGTCAAGTCCTGGTTTAGTCCTGGTTTAGTCCTGGTCCAGTCCTGGTTTAGTCCTGGTGTAGTCCTGGTCCAGTTCTGGTGTAGTCCTGGTCCAGTCCTGGTGTAGTCCTGGTGTAGTCCTGGTCCAGTCCTGGTTTAGTCCTGGTGCAGTCCTGGTCCAGTCCTGGTGTAGTCCTGGTTTAGTCCTGGTCCAGTCCTGGTTTAGTCCTGGTGTAGTCCTGGTCCAGTCCTGGTGTAGTCCTGGTGTAGTCCTGGTCCAGTACTGGTTTAGTCCTGGTGTAGTCCTGGTGTAGTCCTGGTTTAGTCCTGGTCCAGTCCTGGTTTAGTCCTGGTGTAGTCCTGGTCCAGTCCTGGTTTAGTCCTGGTTTAGTCCTGGTTTAGTCCTGGTTTAGACCTGGTTTAGTCCTGGTTTAGTCCTGGTTTAGTCCTGGTTTAGACCTGGTTTAGTCCTGGTTTAGTCCTGGTCCAGTCCTGGTTTAGTCCTGGTTTAGTCCTGGTCCAGTCCTGGTTTAGTCCTGGTTTAGTCCTGGTTTAGTCCTGGTCCAGTCCTGGTGTAGTCCTGGTTTAGTCCTGGTCCAGTCCTGGTTTAGTCCTGGTTTAGTCCTGGTCCAGTCCTGGTGTAGTCCTGGTTTAGTCCTGGTCCAGTCCTGGTTTAGTCCTGGTTTAGTCCTGGTCCAGTCCTGGTTTAGTCCTGGTTTAGTCCTGGTTTAGTCCTGGTCCAGTCCTGGTGTAGTCCTGGTTTAGTCCTGGTCCAGTCCTGGTTTAGTCCTCGTTTAGTCCTGGTCCAGTCCTGGTGTAGTCCTGGTTTAGTCCTGGTCCAGTCCTGGTTTAGTCCTGGTGTAGTCCTGGTCCAGTCCTGGTTTAGTCCTGGTATAGTCCTGGTCCAGTCCTGGTTTAGTCCTGGTGTAGTCCTGGTCCAGTCCTGGTTTAGTCCTGGTGTAGTCCTGGTCCAGTCCTGGTTTAGTCCTGGTTTAGTACTGGTTTAGTCCTGGTCCAGTCCTGGTGTAGTCCTGGTTTAGTCCTGGTCCAGTCCTGGTTTAGTCCTGGTTTAGTCCTGGTCCAGTCCTGGTGTAGTCCTGGTTTAGTCCTGGTCCAGTCCTGGTTTAGTCCTGGTTTAGTCCTGGTTTAGTCCTGGTCCAGTCCTGGTGTAGTCCTGGTTTAGTCCTGGTCCAGTCCTGGTTTAGTCCTGGTGTAGTCCTGGTCCAGTCCTGGTGTAGTCCTGGTTTAGTCCTGGTCCAGTCCTGGTTTAGTCCTGGTGTAGTCCTGGTCCAGTCCTGGTGTAGTCCTGGTCCAGTCCTGGTTTAGTCCTGGTGTAGTCCTGGTCCAGTCCTGGTTTAGTCCTGGTTTAGTCCTGGTCCAGTCCTGGTTTAGTCCTGGTGTAGTCCTGGTCCAGTCCTGGTGTAGTCCTGGTCCAGTCCTGGTGTAGTCCTGGTGTAGTCCTGGTCCAGTCCTGGTTTAGTCCTGGTGTAGTCCTGGTCCAGTCCTGGTGTAGTCCTGGTTTAGTCCTGGTCCAGTCCTGGTTTAGTCCTGGTGTAGTCCTGGTCCAGTCCTGGTGTAGTCCTGGTGTAGTCCTGGTCCAGTCCTGGTTTAGTCCTGGTGTAGTCCTGGTCCAGTCCTGGTGTAGTCCTGGTTTAGTCCTGGTCCAGTCCTGGTTTAGTCCTGGTGTAGTCCTGGTCCAGTCCTGGTTTAGTCCTGGTTTAGTCCTGGTTTAGTCCTGGTTTAGTCCTGGTTTAGACCTGGTTTAGTCCTGGTTTAGTCCTGGTTTAGTCCTGGTTTAGACCTGGTTTAGTCCTGGTTTAGTCCTGGTCCAGTCCTGGTTTAGTCCTGGTTTAGTCCTGGTTTAGTCCTGGTGTAGTCCTGGTTTAGTCCTGGTCCAGTCCTGGTTTAGTCCTGGTTTAGTCCTGGTCCAGTCCTGGTGTAGTCCTGGTTTAGTCCTGGTCCAGTCCTGGTTTAGTCCTGGTTTAGTCCTGGTCCAGTCCTGGTTTAGTCCTGGTTTAGTCCTGGTTTAGTCCTGGTCCAGTCCTGGTGTAGTCCTGGTTTAGTCCTGGTCCAGTCCTGGTTTAGTCCTCGTTTAGTCCTGGTCCAGTCCTGGTGTAGTCCTGGTTTAGTCCTGGTCCAGTCCTGGTTTAGTCCTGGTGTAGTCCTGGTCCAGTCCTGGTTTAGTCCTGGTATAGTCCTGGTCCAGTCCTGGTTTAGTCCTGGTGTAGTCCTGGTCCAGTCCTGGTTTAGTCCTGGTGTAGTCCTGGTCCAGTCCTGGTTTAGTCCTGGTTTAGTACTGGTTTAGTCCTGGTCCAGTCCTGGTGTAGTCCTGGTTTAGTCCTGGTCCAGTCCTGGTTTAGTCCTGGTTTAGTCCTGGTCCAGTCCTGGTGTAGTCCTGGTTTAGTCCTGGTCCAGTCCTGGTTTAGTCCTGGTTTAGTCCTGGTTTAGTCCTGGTCCAGTCCTGGTGTAGTCCTGGTTTAGTCCTAGTCCAGTCCTGGTTTAGTCCTGGTGTAGTCCTGGTCCAGTCCTGGTGTAGTCCTGGTTTAGTCCTGGTCCAGTCCTGGTTTAGTCCTGGTGTAGTCCTGGTCCAGTCCTGGTTTAGTCCTGGTTTAGTCCTGGTCCAGTCCTGGTTTAGTCCTGGTGTAGTCCTGGTCCAGTCCTGGTTTAGTCCTGGTTTAGTCCTGGTGTAGTCCTGGTCCAGTCCTGGTTTAGTCCTGGTGTAGTCCTGGTCCAGTCCTGGTGTAGTCCTGGTTTAGTCCTGGTCCAGTCCTGGTTTAGTCCTGGTTTAGTCCTGGTCCAGTCCTGGTGTAGTCCTGGTTTAGTCCTGGTCCAGTCCTGGTTTAGTCCTGGTTTAGTCCTGGTTTAGTCCTGGTTTAGTCCTGGTCCAGTCCTGGTCTAGTCCTGGTTTAGTCCTGGTAGTCCTGGTTTTGTCCTCGTTTAGTCCTGGTCCAGTCCTGGTGTAGTCCTGGTTTAGTCCTGGTCCAGTCCTGGTTTAGTCCTGGTGTAGTCCTGGTCCAGTCCTGGTTTAGTCCTGGTATAGTCCTGGTCCAGTCCTGGTTTAGTCCTGGTGTAGTCCTGGTCCAGTCCTGGTTTAGTCCTGGTGTAGTCCTGGTCCAGTCCTGGTTTAGTCCTGGTGTAGTCCTGGTCCAGTCCTGGTTTAGTCCTGGTGTAGTCCTGGTCCAGTCCTGGTGTAGTCCTGGTCCAGTCCTGGTTTAGTCCTGGTGTAGTCCTGGTCCAGTCCTGGTTTAGTCCTGGTTTAGTCCTGGTGTAGTCCTGGTCCAGTCCTGGTTTAGTCCTGGTGTAGTCCTGGTCCAGTCCTGGTTTAGTCCTGGTGTAGTCCTGGTCCAGTCCTGGTGTAGTCCTGGTCCAGTCCTGGTTTAGTCCTGGTGTAGTCCTGGTCCAGTCCTGGTGTAGTCCTGGTCCAGTCCTGGTTTAGTCCTGGTGTAGTCCTGGTCCAGTCCTGGTTTAGTCCTGGTCCAGTCCTGGTTTAGTCCTGGTGTAGTCCTGGTCCAGTCCTGGTTTAGTCCTGGTTTAGTCCTGGTCCAGTCCTGGTGTAGTCCTGGTTTAGTCCTGGTCCAGTCCTGGTTTAGTCCTGGTTTAGTCCTGGTCCAGTCCTGGTTTAGTCCTGGTTTAGTCCTGGTTTAGTCCTTGTCCAGTCCTGGTCTAGTCCTGGTTTAGTCCTGGTACAGTCCTGGTTTTGTCCTCGTTTAGTCCTGGTCCAGTCCTGGTGTAGTCCTGGTTTAGTCCTGGTCCAGTCCTGGTTTAGTCCTGGTGTAGTCCTGGTCCAGTCCTGGTTTAGTCCTGGTATAGTCCTGGTCCAGTCCTGGTTTAGTCCTGGTGTAGTCCTGGTCCAGTCCTGGTTTAGTCCTGGTTTAGTCCTGGTCCAGTCCTGGTTTAGTCCTGGTGTAGTCCTGGTCCAGTCCTGGTGTAGTCCTGGTCCAGTCCTGGTTTAGTCCTGGTGTAGTCCTGGTCCAGTCCTGGTTTAGTCCTGGTTTAGTCCTGGTCCAGTCCTGGTTTAGTCCTGGTGTAGTCCTGGTCCAGTCCTGGTGTAGTCCTGGTCCAGTCCTGGTTTAGTCCTGGTTTAGTCCTGGTCCAGTCCTGGTGTAGTCCTGGTTTAGTCCTGGTCCAGTCCTGGTTTAGTCCTGGTGTAGTCCTGGTCCAGTCCTGGTGTAGTCCTGGTCCAGTCCTGGTTTAGTCCTGGTTTAGTCCTGGTCCAGTCCTGGTGTAGTCCTGGTTTAGTCCTGGTCCAGTCCTGGTTTAGTCCTGGTTTAGTCCTGGTCCAGTCCTGGTGTAGTCCTGGTTTAGTCCTGGTCCAGTCCTGGTTTAGTCCTGGTGTAGTCCTGGTCCAGTCCTGGTGTAGTCCTGGTCCAGTCCTGGTTTAGTCCTGGTGTAGTCCTGGTCCAGTCCTGGTTTAGTCCTGGTTTAGTCCTGGTCCAGTCCTGGTTTAGTCCTGGTGTAGTCCTGGTCCAGTCCTGGTTTAGTCCTGGTTTAGTCCTGGTCCAGTCCTGGTGTAGTCCTGGTTTAGTCCTGGTCCAGTCCTGGTTTAGTCCTGGTGTAGTCCTGGTCCAGTCCTGGTGTAGTCCTGGTCCAGTCCTGGTTTAGTCCTGGTTTAGTCCTGGTCCAGTCCTGGTTTAGTCCTGGTTTAGTCCTGGTCCAGTCCTGGTTTAGTCCTGGTGTAGTCCTGGTGTAGTCCTGGTTTAGTCCTGGTCCAGTCCTGGTTTAGTCCTGGTGTAGTCCTGGTCCAGTCCTGGTTTAGTCCTGGTGTAGTCCTGGTCCAGTCCTGGTTTAGTCCTGGTGTAGTCCTGGTCCAGTCCTGGTGTAGTCCTGGTCCAGTACTGGTTTAGTCCTGGTTTAGTCCTGGTCCAGTCCTGGTGTAGTCCTGGTTTAGTCCTGGTCCAGTCCTCACCCTTGACCAGGTACAGTCCGACCTTGTTCCAGTTTGGGGTGAGTCTGCAGATGAGGCTGAAGGACACACAGACCTGGAGCGTCCCGGGATAAACCTGCTCTGGACTCTTCATCTGGAACAAACACATGAAAGAAACAATCATACAATATTTAGCTCATCAAAATAATACGAACATCTAAATGTTTAAGTATTAAAGGCTGAACATCGGCGACCCCTGCTGAAGTTCTACTGGTATTACAACTGAGCCTGGACTTGAGCCTGGACCTGAGCCTGGACCTGAGCCTGGACCTGAGCCTGGACCTGGACCTGAGCCTGGACTTGAGTCTGGACCTGAGCCTGGACCTGGACCTGAGTCTGGACTTGAGCCTGGACCTGAGCCTGGACCTGAGCCTGAGCCTGGACCTGAGCCTGGACCTGAGCCTGGACCTGGACCTGAGTCTGGACCTGAGCCTGGACTTGAGTCTGGACCTGAGCCTGGACCTGAGCCTGGACCTGGACCTGAGTCTGGACCTGAGCCTGGACCTGAGTCTGGACCTGAGCCTGGACCTGGACCTGAGCCTGGACCTGAGCCTGGACCTGGATCTGAGTCTGGACCTGAGCCTGGACCTGAGTCTGGACCTGAGCCTGGACCTGGACCTGAGCCTGGACCTGAGCCTGGACCTGGACCTGAGTCTGGACCTGAGTCTGTACCTGAGTCTGGACCTGGACCTGAGCCTGGACCTGGAATTGAGTCTGGACCTGAGCCTGGACCTGGACCTGAGCCTGGACCTGGACCTGAGCCTGGACCTGAGCCTGGACCTGAGCCTGGACCTGAGTCTGGACCTGAGTCTGGACCTGGACCTGAGCCTGGACCTGGACCTGAGCCTGGACCTGGACCTGAGCCTGGACCTGAGCCTGGACCTGAGTCTGGACCTGAGTCTGGACCTGAGTCTGGACCTGGACCTGAGCCTGGACCTGAGCCTGGACCTGAGCCTGGACCTGAGTCTGGACCTGAGTCTGGACCTGAGCCTGGACCTGATCCTGGACCTGATCCTGGACCTGAGCCTGGACCTGAGCCTGGACCTGAGTCTGGACCTGAGTCTGGTCCTGAGTCTGGTCCTGAGCCTGGACCTGAGTCTGGACCTGACTCTGGACCTGGACCTGAGTCTGGAACTGAATCTGGACCTGAGTCTGGACCTGAGTCTGGACCTGAGTCTGGACCTGAGTCTGAGTCTGGTCCTGGACCTGAGCCTGGACCTGACTCTGGACCTGGACCTGAGTCTGGACCTGAGTCTGGTCCTGGACCTGAGTCTGGACCTGAGTCTGGACCTGAGTCTGGTCCTGGACCTGAGTCTGGTCCTGGACCTGAGTCTGGACCTGGACCTGAGTCTGGACCTGAGTCTGGACCTGAGTCTGGTCCTGGACCTGAGTCTGGACCTGAGTCTGGACCTGAGTCTGGTCCTGGACCTGAGTCTGGACCTGAGTCTGGACCTGAGTCTGGTCCTGGAACTGAGTCTGGACCTGAGTCTGGACCTGAGTCTGGACCTGAGTCTGGTCCTGGACCTGAGTCTGGACCTGAGTCTGGACCTGAGTCTGGACCTGAGTCTGGACCTGGACCTGAGTCTGGACCTGAGTCTGGACCTGAGTCTGGACCTGAGTCTGGACCTGAGTCTGGTCCTGGAACTGAGTCTGGACCTGAGTCTGGACCTGAGTCTGGACCTGAGTCTGGACCTGAGTCTGGACCTGAGTCTGGTCCTGAGTCTGGTCCTGGAACTGAGTCTGGACCTGAGTCTGGACCTGAGTCTGGAACTGAGTCTGGACCTGAGTCTGGACCTGAGTCTGGTCCTGGACCTGAGTCTGGACCTGAGTCTGGTCAGGACAGAAGTCGTTCACCTGAAGACAGTGTCTGTGAATGAAGCCCTGAAGAACTCCAGACTGGAAGAACTGGACCTGAAACACAGAAAATGTAGCGCCTGGATTAAACCCGGTTTAGACCCGGTTTAGACCCGGTTTAGACCCGGCTTAGACCATGTTAGACCCGGTTGAGACCCGGTTTAGACCCGGGTTAGTCCACTCACAGTCATGACCGCAGTGATCTCGGTGAATGAGTCTAAAGCCGGCGCAGCCAAAACGTCAGAGAAAAGAAGAACCAGCTCCCTGAAAACACACAAACCATTATGTGTTGGTCACCTGCTCTGTTTGGATGTGTTGGTCACCTGCTCGTGCTGTTTGGATGTGTTGGTCACCTGCTCTGTTTGGATGTGTTGGTCACCTGCTCTGTTTGGATGTGTTGGTCACCTGCTCCTGCTCTTTGGATGTGTTGGTCACCTGCTCATGCTGTTTGGATGTGTTGGTCACCTGCTCTGTTTGGATGTGTTGGTCACCTGCTCCTGCTCTTTGGATGTGTTGGTCACCTGCTCGTGCTCTTTGGATGTGTTGGTCACCTGCTCGTGCTCTTTGGATGTGTTGGTCACCTGCTCGTGCTGTTTGGATGTGTTGGTCACCTGCTCGTGCTGTTTGGATGTGTTGGTCACCTGCTCTGTTTGGATGTGTTGGTCACCTGCTCTGTTTGGATGTGTTGGTCACCTGCTCCTGCTCTTTGGATGTGTTGGTCACCTGCTCATGCTGTTTGGATGTGTTGGTTACCTGCTCGTGCTCATCTGTTTGGTGCGCGGTTTGTCGTAATCGTCCTGTAACTTCAGAGCGACGCAGCAGAGACTCTGGAGCTCGGGCAGCGACAGGAAGAACACGGCACTCATCCTGAAACACACGGATCTGGACGACACAGACTCTGTAACGTTTGATTAAAGACGTTTTAAAACAAAGAAACCTACATTTTGACAAATCGAAATGTCAAAATAGAATAAACAATGAGTGATTCTGTAAGTGATGCACTTTACTTGAATATATTTGCTCTCAAAATGCCTTGACACAGTATTATCTCTTTAAAAAGGCATAATATACAGAAATACTGGTTACCTAATTAAAATAAATAATTACTCATACTCAAATAATTCTCAATTAAAATAAAATGGAGATTATTTTATCATTAACATAATAACTAACTTATTAACATAATATGTTGTCTTTTTATAATACATAAAATAACTTGTCACAAAAGAAAACTAAATTCTTAAAATAAATTTTAACAAAGTCAAAACTGTTTTCACGTTTATGGTTTAGTATTTTTTTGTGTTGCCCAAACTGAAATAATAACAAAAGATGAGACAATATTAGAACAAAAATACGGCGGACTTACCTGCCTTTAGCCTAGCGCAAGCTAAATCGCCAAATACACGGTCTTTATTCTATTTTATGTTCCTTTTTCAGACTAAGAGTTACAACAAATGCTCCTTTATCGTCGTTTCTTGAGGAGATTCGCTTCAATAAGACGAAAAACAGAATAAAATCTAAATAGTTTATCCAAATATTAACTTTAGCACGAACAATGTCTTTAGCAAGAAAGATCTTCCGTGAGAGCAGGATGTATCACTCTGTATCAATGATCAAACTACGTAAATAGAGTTCATATCTAGAAATGTAACGCTTTTATTTCTTTTTTAGAGGCAATAAGAATAATTTTGTATTACATTTTATTATCGTGAACGAATATAATAGATGAATAGCTATGCCAACTGATTAAATCTAAAAAAAATACAACTGAACAAGGTGAATTAAGGTTAGTAAGGTATTACGTCTGTTGTTGTGTCATTAATTGTAAGAATAGCACTAAGTAAAGTAAAGTAAAGTAAAGTAAAGTAAAGTAAAGTAAAGTAAAGTAAAGTAAAGTAAAGTAAAAAGAAGTAAAGTAAAGTAAAGTAAGCTCAAAGTCCCGTTTTATGAGGTTTGGAGGAGGAAGTAGTGGCGCATTGTGTTCAATAACAATCTCGGACTTTGGGACCTGGACGCTTTCCCGCCACAGCTGCCAAAACGTACAAATGCGTTGTTATAGCGACGTTTTAAAGCTTCACTCTGTTTTTTTTCCCAAACAGACGCGTTTGAGGCCGACAGCGGGAGAGTTCACGGTCATCCTGGGACAGTGATAAAGCTCCGTGTCGTCACAAACCGTCATTAAAGCCCCGGGACGCGTGAGAAGCCCCGTTCCCCCCGAACTTAGGCGACCTCGGTGGAGAGTGAGAACAGAACAGACCAATCAGAGAGCGAGGAAGAGAGCGCTGGGCCAATGGGAGCGCTGGATGTGTTAAAGAGGCGGGTGCCAGGGTTGTGGAAACGCAGATGTGTTTAGGAGTTTTTCTGCGAAAGATGAAAGGTGAATTATTGATCCTGAGTCTATCTAAAGTGTATTTGGAGATAGTTTTCATCCATTCAACTATTCTATTATTTAAAGAGCACATATTACATAGGATAGACTTATTATTACAGATGTTATTACAGTGTTCTCGTCATAAACTGCATGTTTGAACAACCTCGTAATGTTCTGTATCTGAGGCTCGACTGCTCACTTACCCCCTATCCCCGCCCACTGCTCTGGACTTAACTGTGGTTATTTAACAAAACTCAGACTCTGGGTCACACACGCAGGGTTATAAAACAAATAATTATAAAAACATGTAAATTGAATTTGGTCGTTTTGAACAGGAAGTCAATAGACCAGTTGCTAGAATTACATGTCAAATATTATGCATTAAAGGCGCAATGGACGATTTTTCGGCAATTTGAGAACTCAGGCGGAAGTGCACATGCCACTCCCCCGTGCTCGTGCCACTCCCCCGTGCACGTGCCACTCCCCCGTGCTCGTGCCACTCCCCCGTGCACGTGCCACTCCCCCGTGCTCGTGCCACTCCCCCGTGCACATGCCACTCCCCCGTGCACATGCCACTCCCCCGGGCACATGCCACTCCCCCGGGCACATGCCACTCCCCCGTGCACATGCCACTCCCCCGGGCACATGCCACTCCCCCGTGCACATGCCACTCCCCCGTGCACATGCCACTCCCCCGGGCACATGCCACTCCCCCGTGCACATGCCACTCCCCCGGGCACATGCCACTCCCCCGGGAACATGCCACTCCCCCGTGTACATGCCACTTCCCCGTGCACATGCCACTCCCCCGTGCACATGCCACTCCCCCGGGCACATGCCACTCCCCCGGGCACATGCCACTCCCCCGGGCACATGCCACTCCCCCGTGCACATGCCACTCCCCCGGGCACTCCCCCGTGCACATGCCACTCCCCCGTGTACATGCCACTCCCCCGGGCACATGCCACTCCCCCGTGCACATGCCACTCCCCCGGGCACGTGCCACTCCCCCGTGCACATGCCACTCCCCCGTGCACATGCCACTCCCCCGTGCACGTGCCACTCCCCCGTGCACATGCCACTCCCCCTGGCACATGCCACTCCCCCGTGCTCGTGCCACTCCCCCGGGCACGTGCCACTCCCCCGGGCACGTGCCACTCCCCCGTGCACGTGCCACTCCCCCGTGCACATGCCACTCCCCCTGGCACATGCCACTCCCCCGTGCTCGTGCCACTCCCCCTGGCACATGCCACTCCCCCGTGCTCGTGCCACTCCCCCGTGCACGTGCCACTCCCCCGTGCACATGCCACTCCCCCGTGCACATGCCACTCCCCCGTGCACGTGCCACTCCCCCGTGCTCGTGCCACTCCCCCGGGCACGTGCCACTCCCCCGTGCACATGCCACTTCCCCGTGCACATGCCACTCCCCCGTGCACATGCCACTCCCCCGGGCACATGCCACTCCCCCGGGCACATGCCACTCCCCCGTGCACATGCCACTCCCCCGTGCTCGTGCCACTCCCCCGGGCACGTGCCACTCCCCCGTGCACATGCCACTTCCCCGTGCACATGCCACTCCCCCGTGCACATGCCACTCCCCCGGGCACATGCCACTCCCCCGGGCACATGCCACTCCCCCTGGCACATGCCACTCCCCCGTGCTCGTGCCACTCCCCCGTGCGCGTGCCACTCCCCCGTGCGCGTGCCACTCCCCCGGGCACGTGCCACTCCCCCGGGCACGTGCCACTCCCCCGTGCACATGCCACTCCCCCGTGCACATGCCACTCCCCCGTGCACATGCCACTCCCCCGGGCACATGCCACTCCCCCGTGCACATGCCACTCCCCCGTGCACGTGCCACTCCCCCGTGCTCGTGCCACTCCCCCGGGCACATGCCACTCCCCCGGGCACATGCCACTCCCCCGGGCACATGCCACTCCCCCGTGCACATGCCACTCCCCCGGGCACATGCCACTCCCCCGTGTACATGCCACTCCCCCAGGCACGTGCCACTCCCCCGGGCACATGCCACTCCCCCGTGCACATGCCACTCCCCCGTGCACATGCCACTCCCCCGTGCACATGCCACTCCCCCGTGCACGTGCCACTCCCCCGTGCACATGCCACTCCCCCTGGCACATGCCACTCCCCCGTGCTCGTGCCACTCCCCCGGGCACGTGCCACTCCCCCGGGCACGTGCCACTCCCCCGTGCACGTGCCACTCCCCCGTGCACATGCCACTCCCCCGTGCACATGCCACTCCCCCGTGCGGACTGATACAACACACACGTGCGTTTGTTTATCAGCGCGACGGATCACATCGCATCGCTCGTCTTTTTTAGATTTCCGTCTCTTCTGTGTCAGCTCCAACTGTCTTTCTCCGTCTTCATTTTGTCCCGTACACTGAGGGAACTATATTATGATAGATCAATGCGCTTAGACACGCGGAAACGTGCTGCTCTTAGGTGAGCGGTAGGTGCGTTTTATGATTGATACGTGGCAGGACTAATCCACGCCATGAGGAAATAAGACTCAGATTTGGGTCAAAAAAATGGTCCATTCAACCTTTAAGTGTATTATTATCGGCCTTTAAACATGATCTTGTACCTTTGGTTTGGCATCTCATGTTTAAGAACTAAAAACAAAATGATTATACATAATATGTATAATCATTTTGTTATATAATGGATCTCTGCTGATTCCCTAGGGCCTAACTGAGCTTTTGCGCCATCTACTGGACGCAGAGAGAATTACACACATTTCAAGAGTCACAGATGGAGGAGATTTAGAACGGAGTGTTTCTGAGGCTCGGAGGGGAGAGGAGTTTATCTGTGAATGAAGCTGAATGTGCTCCAGAGTTTGTGACGAGTGAGAACAGAGTGAGAACAGAGTGAGAACAGAGAGAGAACAGAGAGAGAACAGAGTGAGAACAGAGAGAGAACAGAGTGAGAACAGAGAGAGAACAGAGTGAGAACAGAGAGAGAACAGAGAGAGAACAGAGTGAGAACAGAGAGAGAACAGAGTGAGAACAGAGAGAGAACAGAGTGAGAACAGAGAGAGAACAGAGAGAGAACAGAGAGAGAACAGAGTGAGAACAGAGTGAGAACAGAGTGAGAACAGAGAGAGAACAGAGTGAGAACAGAGTGAGAACAGAGTGAGAACAGAGAGAGAACAGAGTGAGAACAGAGAGAGAACAGAGTGAGAACAGAGAGAGAACAGAGTGAGAACAGAGTGAGAACAGAGAGAGAACAGAGTGAGAACAGAGAGAGAACAGAGAGAGAACAGAGTGAGAACAGAGTGAGAACAGAGAGAGAACAGAGTGAGAACAGAGTGAGAACAGAGTGAGAACAGAGAGAGAACAGAGAGAGAACAGAGTCAAAGAGAGAGATAAATAAACTATTTACACAATATGTGCCCTTTAATTAGTTTTAGATCAAAAGTGCGGTGGCTAATTTTATAGCTATGTACTAAATATTTAAAAAAGCATACTAGGTCTACTTTAAAAAATCATATTTTTACATACATACTTTTACCCTATTTTTTATTTAAAGGTTGAATTGACGATTTTTTTTGGCCCAGATCTGAGTCTTATTTCCTCGTGGCGTGCACCTACTGCTCACCTGCAGAGCCTCGTTCACCTGCAGAGCCTCGTTCACCTGCAGAGCCCTCGGGAGTGGCATGGGCACGGGGAGTGGCATGAGCACGGGGGAGTGGCATGTGCACGGGGGAGTGGCATGAGCACGGGGGAGTGGCATGCGCACGGGGGAGTGTCATGCGCACGGGGGAGTGGCATGAGCACGGGGGAGTGGCATGTGCACGGGGAGTGGCATGTGCACGGGGAGTGGCATGAGCACGGGGGAGTGGCATGTGCACGGGGGAGTGGCATGTGCACGGGGGAGTGGCATGTACGGGGGAGTGGCATGTAGGGGGAGTGGCATGTAGGGGGAGTGGCATGTAGGGGGAGTGGCATGTACAGGGGAGTGGCATGCGCACGGGCGCGTGGCATGTACGGGGGAGTGGCATGTGCACGGGGGAGTGGCATGTGCACGGGGGAGTGGCATGTGCACGGGGGAGTGGCATGTACGGGGGAGTGGCATGCGCACGGGGGAGTGGCATGTACGGGGGAGTGGCATGTGCACGGGGGAGTGGCATGTACGGGGGAGTGGCATGTACGGGGGAGTGGCATGCGCACGGGGGAGTGGCATGTGCACGGGGGAGTGGCATGTGCACGGGGGAGTGGCATGTGCACGGGGGAGTGACATGTACGGGGGAGTGGCATGTACGGGGGAGTGGCATGCGCACGGGGGAGTGGCATGAGCACGGGGGAGTGGCATACGCACGGGGGAGTGGCATGTGCACGGGGGAGTGGCATGTGCACGGGGGAGTGGCATGAGCACGGGGGAGTGGCATGAGCATGGCGGAGTGGCATGAGCACGGGGGAGTGGCACGAGCACGGGGGAGTGGCATGAGCACGGGGGAGTGGCATGAGCACGGGGGAGTGGCATACGCACGGGGGAGTGGCATGAGCACGGGGGAGTGGCATGTGCACGGGGGAGTGGCATACGCACGGGGGAGTGGCATGTGCACGGGGGAGTGGCATGAGCACGGGGGAGTGGCATGGGCACGGGGAGTGGCATGAGCACGGGGGAGTGGCATGAGCACGGGGGAGTGGCATGTGCACGGGGGAGTGGCATGTGCACGGGGGAGTTGCATGAGCACGGGGGAGTGGCATGAGCACGGGGGAGTGGCATGCGCACGGGGGAGTGTCATGCGCACGGGGGAGTGGCATGAGCACGGGGGAGTGACATGCGCACGGGGGAGTGGCATGTGCACGGGGGAGTGGCATGTGCACTTCCGCCTGCATTTTCAAATCGCCTTTAATTTTTTTACTTTTTACTTTGTAATTTTGTATGATATTTTTGTCCTTTGGGGAATGATTAAACTTTGGGGAGACTGCTCTGTTCTGCTGCATGTGGCTCAAAACTTTCTGGATGACAAAGTTTTGCATCGTGGCAGAAATAAAGAACAACATCTCAATTTCAGTCTTTTAACTTAAGGGAGTTTCTACAGAGCCGCGGCCGAAATTGCTGCTATTTGACTGCGACGTTTTAGACCGCGCCGGGTTAAGGTTAAGGTTAAGGTTAAAGGTGCCATAACATGCTTTTTTCACGTTTCGTAGTCTATCCTAAGTGTATAATTGATAATAATAAGGGTTGTGCAACACCCTTAACATAATAGTTAAGAAATATCTATAGATCTATATATATATATATATATATATATATATATATAAAAGTCTTATGTCCATCGCGCTCTTATTTCCTGGTTTTTCGGTATCGGATAGAACTTCTCTCTGTTTATTTTCCCGTTGCTGCATCAACTGCCACATAAACCTTCACCATTGTGATAATAGTAGAGAGTGCGATATCATTAATGACGTTTTGGGCCTCTTTGAGCCGTGTTTCCTCGTAAATCGAAGCAGAAAAACTCCGGGGCTGGTATGGGGAGACACGAGAGCCTGGAGCAGCGCGGAGCCGGGGGGAAGGGGGCGGCAGGCGGGAGGGTGAGGGGGGAGGGTGGAGGGTGATGGTGACCTGTGCCTGGTGTTATGACGCGGTCTTGCACCCACCCCCCGTCAGTTTGGAGATTTGAGGAAAGGAGATAGTCTGTACTATAGCTAAACACGGCAGGAATCAATTTAAAAAACACTCTGGACATATATGAAGCACAAATAGCAATGTAAGAAGGTTAAAAGCTCTGAAAAGTCGATTTAGCATGTTATGGGACCTTTAAGGTTAGGGTTAAGGTTGTGGTTAGCTATGAGGCTATATGGCAGTGCCGCGGTTCCTGAAACTGCTGGGCCATTTGACCACGCTGCGGCTCTGCAGCCACGACCTTTATATTACTTAAACTTTTGGTCCAGGTTCATAACAATACAGCCTGCACCCCAGGACAAGTGCGCCCTCTACAGGTGAGCACAATAATGACTATTACCACAGTGTAACAGTCACATTAGGAGGAGCAGAATACAACGTATACAAATACAATACTATACTTTATTGCAATACACCACGCAAAGCTTTTTTCGCAGTAATAAAGCCTGTTTGCTTCACCTGTCCGTGCTTTTATTGTGACAGTCCGGAGCGGAAGCCTCTGCCCGCACGTGCACCTTGACGCATGGTGACGCACCGTGACGCTCGGCCGAGGCTCGCGGCCGTGATCTGGGGTAAATGTCGGACACTCCTGTGTAGTCACTCGCTAAAAACCGAGTTTCCGGGAGAAGCGCACGGACAGCGGCACCTCCGAGCTCACGTACCCGCCTCACAGCGTCACTCATGGGGGACAAAGAGCAGAGCGGCCCGGGGGAGCTCCGGTACTACCGGCTCTCCGAGATCGAGGAGAAGAACTCGTTCAAATCAACGTGGATCATCATCCACAACAAAGTTTACGACGTGACCAAGTTCCTCGAAGAGGTGAGCGTGAGATGACCTGTGACCTTTGACCTGCGCATTGTTAGAATGCAGAGACTTTCAGACACTTCCTGGAATATTTCATCACTTTGTCTCAGTATTTCAAAGTGACTGTGAAATGTAGTAATAAAGCAGTAATAATTAAAAAAAAAGTAAAAGTACTTTACTTTCTACATTTGTATAACTGGACTCGTTCACTTGGAGGTCAAGGCCCAGTTCATAAGCCCGTGGACATAAAAAAATAAATTGACCAAAAATCGTGAACATTAGGCCTTAAAACTTCTCATGATGTGGGAGCCTCTTGTTTCTGTACTCCACAAACCTGACTCGTACTTGGCCTGGAGGTGCCTCCTCCTGTTTGTTTTAGACCTGGTTTAGTCCTGGTTTAGTCCTGTTTTAGACCTGGTTTAGTCCTGGTTTAGTCCTGGTTTAGTCCTGGTTTAGTCCTGGTTTAGACCTGGTTTAGTCCTGGTTTAGTCCTGGTTCAGGGCCAGGTCTGGTCTCGGTCTCTTGGTCTTAAATGGAGCGACTCTGACACTTAGTATCTCTTGTTTTTCTTCTTCCGTCGTGTTTGGACTCGTTTATCTCATTCTCTCGTTCTGACCTGGTTTAGTCCTGGTTTAGTCCTGGTTTAGTCCTATTTGATGGTACCACAAGGTAAAAAAGTTTAGACCTGAATGAGGTGAATGCTGAGTGGCCTTTAAAAACCCAGAGGAGCTTCATGAGCCATTTTTAGGACCTGAGAGATTCTGATGCTACTAACCCTAACTATGTGGAGCCTTAGCAACACAAAGCTAGCAAAGCGCGTTAGCAATAGCTGTTTCCTGTTTATGGCCGCACGCCACTCGCTTTAGCCACGCCCCTCACACACTAGCTTTAGCCACACCCCTCAAACACACTAGCTTTAGCCACACCCCTCACACACTAGCTTTAGCCACGCCCCTCACACACTAGCCTTAGCCACGCCCCTCACACACACTAGCTTTAGCCACGCCCCTCATACACTAGCTTTAGCCACACCCCTCACACACTAGCTTTAGCCACGCCCCTCACACACTAGCCTTAGCCACGCCCCTCACACACACTAGCTTTAGCCACGCCCCTCACACACTAGCTTTAGCCACGCCCCTCACACACTAGCTTTAGCCAGGCCCCTCACACACTAACTTTAGCCACGTCCCTCACACACTAGCTTTAGCCAAGCCCCTCACACGCACTAGCTTTAGCCACGCCCCTCACACATACTAGCTTTTGCCACGCCCCTCACACACACTAGCTTTAGCCACGCCCCTCACACACACTAGCTTTAGCCACGCCCCTCACACACACTAGCTTCAGACACGCCCCTCACACACACTAGCTTTAGCCACGCCCCTCACACACACTAGCTTTAGCCACGCCCCTCACACACACAAGCTTTAGCCACGCCCCTCACACACACTAGCTTTAGCCACGCCCCTCACACGCACTAGCTTTAGCCACGCCCCTCACACACACTAGCTTTAGCCACGCCCCTCACACACACTAGCTTTAGCCACGCCCCTCACACACACTAGCTTTAGCCACACCCCTCACACACTAGCTTTAGCCACGCCCCTCACACACACTAGCTTTAGCCACGCCCCTCATACACATTAGCTTTAGCCACGCCCCTCACACACTAGCTTTAGCCACGCCCCTCACACACTAGCTTTAGCCACGCCCCTCACACACTAGCTTTAGCCAGGCCCCTCACACACTAGCTTTAGCCAGGCCCCTCACACACTAGCTTTAGCCATGCCCCTCACACACTAGCCTTAGCCACGCCCCTCACACACTAGCTTTAGCCAGGCCCCTCACACACTAGCTTTAGCCAGGCCCCTCACACACTAACTTTAGCCACGCCCCTCACACACTAGCCTTAGCCACGACCCTCACACACACTAGCTTTAGCCACGCCCCTCACACACACTAGCTTTAGCCACGCCCCTCACACACACTAGCTTTAGCCACGCCCCTCACACACACTAGCTTTAGCCACGCCCCTCACGTTCTCAGGATGTGGATCAGAACCTGAGGAAACTGAAGCTCTTGAACCGGGACAAAGTCTGAAACAGTGAATGAAACAAAAACACGACTCCAGAGACGTTTCATCACAATGATACAGAGTTATCCTGATTTTAACCCTTGACCTCAAGCTGAACCTGGGTGACCTTTGACCTCAGGCTGGAGGTGAACGTTTGAATTTATAAACATCAAAACTCGATCAACAGCAGGTGATTAGATTGTGTTTGTGGTTAAAGAGTTATCAAGGGCTGAACTTTGAGCAAACACAAGAGCCACTGTGCACAAGTTCACCGCCCCTCCTGCTCCTCAGCCAGACCAGGTTTAGTCCTGGTTTAGACCAGGTTTAGACCAGGTTTAGACCAGGTTTAGACCAGGTTTAGTCCTGCTTTAGACCAGGTTTAGACCAGGTTTAGTCCTGGTTTAGACCAGGTTTAGACCAGGTTTAGTCCTGGTTTAGACCAGGTTTAGACCAGATTTAGTCCTGGTTTAGACCTGGTTTAGACCAGATTTAGACCAGGTTTAGTCCTGGTTTAGACCTGGTTTAGACCAGATTTAGTCCTGGTTTAGACCTGGTTTAGTCCTGGTTTAGTCCTGGTTTAGACCTGGTTTAGTCCTGGTTTAGACCTGGGTTAGACCTGGTTTAGTCCTGGTTTAGTCCTGGTTTAGACCTGGTTTAGTCCTGGTTTAGACCTGGTTTAGTCCTGGTTTAGACCTGGTTTAGTCCTGGTTTAGTCCTGGTTTAGACCTGGTTTAGACCTTGTTTAGACCAGATTTAGTCCTGGTTTAGACCTGGTTTAGTCCTGGTTTAGTCCTGGTTTAGTCCTGGTTTAGACCAGGTTTAGTCCTGGTTTAGACCTGGTTTAGTCCTGGTTTAGACCTGGTTTAGTCCTGGTTTAGACCAGATTTAGTCCAGGTTTAGACCTGGTTTAGACCTGGTTTAGTCCAGGTTTAGTCCTGGTTCTGGCCCTTGAGCCTTCACTGTTTGAACTGGACTCCATCTTTGTTTGTTTGTTTGTTTGTTTGTAGCACCCGGGTGGAGAGGAGGTGCTGAGGGAGCAGGCTGGTGGAGACGCCACAGAGAGCTTTGAGGACGTGGGACATTCGACCGATGCACAAGAGATGGCAAAGGACATGATCATCGGAGAACTGCACCCGGTTAGACCTGGTTTAGTCCTGGTTTAGACCTGGTTTAGTCCTGGTTTAGTCCTGGTTAGTCCTGGTTAGACCTGGTTTAGTCCTGGTTTAGTCCTGTGTTAGACCTGGTTTAGTCCTGGTTTAGTCCTGTGTTAGACCTGGTTTAGTCCTGGTTAGTCCTGGTTAGACCTGGTTTAGTCCTGTGTTAGACCTGGTTTAGACCTGGTTTAGTCCTGTGTTAGACCTGGTTTAGTCCTGGTTAGACCTGGTTTAGTCCTGTGTTAGACCTGGTTTAGACCTGGTTTAGTCCTGTGTTAGACCTGGTTTAGACCTGGTTTAGTCCTGTGTTAGACCTGGTTTAGACCTGGTTTAGTCCTGGTTTAGTCCTGGTTAGTCCTGGTTAGACCTGGTTTAGTCCTGTGTTAGACCTGGTTTAGACCTGGTTTAGTTCTGTGTTAGACCTGGTTTAGACCTGGTTTAGTCCTGTGTTAGACCTGGTTTAGTCCTGGTTAGACCTGGTTTAGTCCTGTGTTAGACCTTGTTTAGACCTGGTTTAGTCCTGGTTAGTCCTGGTTAGACCTGGTTTAGTCCTGTGTTAGACCTGGTTTAGTCCTGATTTAGTCCTGTGTTAGACCTGGTTAAACCTGGTTTAAACATCCAAAGAGCCCACAGACTGATCCTAAAAGAGATCAGAGGGAAAATCATTTTCTATGTAAAAAAGACCCTTCAGTACGGTTGATCAGATCTTTCCTGGTGATCTCCACGGGAACGACCGCAGCCCGACAGACACGCCCGCTCTGCGCCCGCCCGCTCTGAGCCCGCTCTGAGCCCGCTCTGCGCCCGCCCGCTCTGCGCCCGCTCTGCGCCCGCTCTGCGCCCGCTCTGCGCCCGCCCGCTCTGAGCCCGCTCTGCGCCCGCTCTGCGCCCGCCCGCTCTGAGCCCGCTCTGCGCCCGCCCGCTCTGCGCCCGCCCGCTCTGCGCCCGCCCGCTCTGCGCCCGCTAGGCGCCCGCTCTGCGCCCGCTCTGCGCCCGCCCGCTCTGAGCCCGCTCTGCGCCCGCTCTGCGCCCGCCCGCTCTGAGCCCGCTAGGCGCCCGCTCTGCGCCCGCTCTGCGCCCGCCCGCTCTGAGCCCGCTCTGAGCCCGCTCTGCGCCCGCTCTGCGCCCGCCCGCTCTGAGCCCGCTAGGCGCCCGCTCTGCGCCCGCTCTGCGCCCGCCCGCTCTGAGCCCGCTCTGCGCCCGCTCTGCGCCCGCCCGCTCTGAGCCCGCTAGGCGCCCGCTCTGCGCCCGCTCTGCGCCCGCCCGCTCTGAGCCCGCTCTGAGCCCGCTCTGAGCCCGCTCTGCGCCCGCTCTGCGCCCGCCCGCTCTGCGCCCGCTCTGCGCCCGCTCTGCGCCCGCCCGCTCTGAGCCCGCTAGGCGCCCGCTCTGCGCCCGCTCTGCGCCCGCTCTGCGCCCGCCCGCTCTGAGCCCGCTCTGAGCCCGCTCCGCGCCCGCTCCGCGCCTGCTCCGCGCCCGCTCCGCGCCCGCTCTGCGCCCGCTCTGGTCTGTGTTCTGTCCTGTTCCTTCTCATCACTCGTGTCTTGAACATGTGTTTGTTTCCAGGACGACAGAGAGAAGATCTCCAGACCAGAGGTGAGTCCAACATGAGACATCTGGACACGGAGTTTGAAACTAACGTCTTTGTGTTTCCAGGAGACACTGGCCACCACTTTACACCAAGAGCCCAGGTAAACCTTTGATTCTAGTCCTGGTTTAGTCCTGGTTTAGTCCTGGTTTAGACCCGGTTTAGACTCGGTTTGGACCCGGTTTAGACCTGGTTTAGACCTGGTTTAGACCCTACTTGGACCTGGTTTAGACCCGGTTTAGACCCTGTTTAGTCCCGGTTTAGACCCTGTTTAGACCCTGTTTCCTCTGGTAGTTCCTGGGGTCACTGGGTGCTCTCTCTGCTGGCGGCCGGAGTCGTGACACTGATGTACCGCATGTACTCCAATGAGAGCCAGTGATGTCATCGCCGTGACGACCGCATCAGGACTGGGCTCCGACCAATCACATTATAGCTCTGTTAAGAGAATCACAACATTTAAAATGATAACCTAGTTATACTCCTAGTTTAGTCCAGTTTTTCAGAATCACATGAATGAGTGAGTTCTGCTTTTTATAAGAATAAAATCATATTTTTTAACATGTTGTTTTTCTTCACATTTTAGTTTTTCCTCGGGTTTAGTCCTGGTTTAGTCCTGGTTTAGTTTTAGTCCTGGTTTAGTCCTGGTTTAGTTTTAGTCCTGGTTTAGTCCTGGTTTAGTTTTAGTTCTGGTTTAGACCTGGTTTAGTCCTGGTTTAGTCCTGGTTTAGAACTGGTTTAGTCCTGGTTTAGACCTGGTTTAGAACTGGTTTAGACCTGGTTTAGAACTGGTTTAGTCCTGGTTTAGACCTGGTTTAGAACTGGTTTAGTCCTGGTTTAGACCTGGTTTAGTCCTGGTTTAGTTTTAGTCCTGGTTTAGACCTGGTTTAGTCCTGGTTTAGACCTGGTTTAGTCCTGGTTTAGACCTGGTTTAGAACTGGTTTAGTCCTGGTTTAGTCCTGGTTTAGTCCTGGTTTAGTCCTGGTTTAGACCTGGTTTAAAACTGGTTTAGTCCTGGTTTAGACCTGGTTTAGAACTGGTTTAGTCCTGGTTTAGACCTGGTTTAGAACTGGTTTAGTCCTGGTTTAGTTTTAGTCCTGGTTTAGTTTTAGTCCTGGTTTAGTTTTAGTCCTGGTTTAGTCTAGTCCTGGTTCAAACGACTGAAGGACAAATTGTGGATAAAATGTTGTATTTTGTCTCATTTGTTTAGCGCGGCCTGCTGGAGGTCAGAGTTCATTACAGAGGCTAACCACTCTGCCAGAGGCTCCGGTCACACTCTGACCACTGACCGCAGGCCACTGTAAACACACGTCACAAACAAACACACGAATGACGTGAGTGACCCAGAACCACAGGGCAAAGGTCACAGACGGACACAGGGGGCGCCAGAGGAAACGTGTCTGTAAGCAAGACATTTGACCCCCACTTTAAAGCCCTCTGACCTTCTGACCTTCTGGCCCTTGAAGGCAGAAATACACTGTAGTAATAATAATAAGCACAAACATCAGCAGCTCGTGCTGACCTGAGTCCTGACCCCGCCCAGTGGGTCTACACACAGTCCGAGCCTTGACCTCTGACCCCGCCCAGTGGGTCTACACACAGTCCGAGCCTTGACCTCTGACCCCGCCCAGTGGGTCTACACACAGTCCGAGCCTTGACCTCTGACCCCGCCCAGTGGGTCTACACACAGTCCGAGCCTTGACCTCTGACCCCGCCCAGTGGGTCTACACACAGTCCGAGCCTTGACCTCTGACCCCGCTCTGTGCCGTTGTCCCGCAGAGCTGTGTTTAACCCTTGACCCTGGGCGCGGGTCCCTCAGGTGAACTTCTTGAACCTGGTCCAGGCCAGGACGTCCTGACGCACGCCGTGGTGACGTCACGGGGGCTGTTTAACAGCCCGCGCGGGGGTCGCGGCTCAGACGCGGCACTTGACCGCGTCTGAGCCCGCGAGCCGGACGTGCCTCAGCGGAGCACGCGCTACTGGAGAGCCACGCGCCTCCAGGGCGGGCACGGGGCGGACGTGTTTAAAGCAGCACGCGCCCGGACACTTCAGTCATGGACCCGGAGCAGAGCCTCGAGACACGGGGCCCCACGGGCCTCACGGGCCCCACGGGCCCCGTGGATAACGGTCTCGCAGACTCTGACGAGGAGCTGGACGCGGCGCAGGACGCGGCGCGGATGCGCTTCATGCGGGAGCGGCGCAGGGCGCGCTCGCTGCCCGCGTGCACGGCGGCACTGCTCGGGGACGGGAGCGCGCGGAAGCGCGTGCAGTTCGCGGACACTCTGGGCTTGAGCCTCGCGGACGTGAAACACTTCAACACCACGGACGAGCCGCTCGTGCCGCACGCGGTGCTTTCCCGCCACCGGAGTTTTGGCGCGCCCGCGCCGCAGACGCACGCGCAGCCTGCGCTCCTGCCGTGTTTCCCGGAGCCTGTGCACGCGCAGAAGAGCGTGCACGAGCAGCGCGTGGCCCTGGAGAAAGTTCAGGTGACGCAGTTCGAGGTGCGCGGACAGGTGCTCACGCGCACGGAGGACACGCACGCGGCGGTCTTCATCAGATACACGTTCAACGAGTGGCTGTCTCACGTGGACGCGCCCGCCCTGCGCGTGGCCGATGGCCGCCACACCTTCTC
The DNA here is from genome assembly GCF_026437365.1 of Eucyclogobius newberryi. NCBI lineage: Eukaryota > Metazoa > Chordata > Actinopteri > Gobiiformes > Gobiidae > Eucyclogobius > Eucyclogobius newberryi. The sequence goes on along the minus strand of NW_027315810.1, from coordinate 34,836 downwards.
CGTGCTCGTGCCGCCGCTGTGGAGCGCGAGCGCGGTGCACTTCGCGCTGCTGCTGCGCTGCGCGGAAGGAGACTTCTGGGACAACAACCGCGGGAAGAACTTCAGCCTGAGGTACGGGCACGCGCACGCGCGCAGAGACACCTGAGGCGCGTGCACAGAGACACCTGAGGCGCGTGCACAGAGACAAAAAGTGAACCGGCGCGCGAGCCCGTGCGTCATGACGTGCATCTGTCCAAGCAAAGCACCGGGACGCTCCTGAAGTGATCCGATTTTACATCAAACATAATCCGACTTCCCCGGGACCGTACTCCGGTAACCCGGGCCTGACGCACCGGAGCCGCGCGCATTACGCGTGGATTCAGCGGACACTGAGGGACCAGAATCAAAAAAACATTTATAATTTAACTGTTATTTTTATCATTCCGGTTTTTCAACATGAGTTTGAATAAAGAGTTTATGAAACTGTCATGAAAGTGCTTTAAATAAAATGGATTTTAGTTCAAAACATTCTGTTATTTCTGCTCCAGGTCCAGAGTCTAGTTTATCCAGTTAAACAAACACATCTGCAGCACCTTTGTCCTGGTTTAGACCTGGTTTAGTCCTGGTTTAGTCCTGGTTTAGTCCTGGTTTAGACCTGGTTTAGTCCTGGTTTAGTCCTGGTTTAGTCCTGGTTTAGTCCTGCTTTAGACCTGGTTTAGTCCTGGTTTAGTCCTGGTTTAGTCCTGGTTTAGACCTGGTTTAGTCCTGGTTTAGTCCTGGTTTAGTCCTGGTTTAGTCCTGCTTTAGACCTGGTTTAGTCCTGGTTTAGTCCTGGTTTAGTCCTGCTTTAGTCCTGGTTTAGACCTGGTTTAGTCCTGGTTTAGTCCTGGTTTAGACCTGGTTTAGTCCTGGTTTAGTCCTGGTTTAGTCCTAATTTAGTCCTGCTTTAGTCCTGGTTTGGACCTGGTTTGGACCTGGTTTAGTCCTGGTGTAGTCCTGGTTTAGACCTGGTTTAGTCCTAATTGAGTCCTGCTTTAGTCCTGGTTTAGACCTGGTTTAGTCCTGGTTTAGTCCTGCTTTAGTCCTGGTTTAGAGCTGGTTTAGACCTGGTTTAGACCTGGTTCAAACCTAGTTTAGACCTGGTTTAGTCCTGGTTTAGTCCTGGTTTAGACCTGGTGGTTTAGACCTGGTTTAGTCCTAGTTTAGACCTGGTTTAGTCCTGGTTTAGTCCTGGTTTAGACCTGGTTTAGTCCTGGTTTAGTCCTGGTTTAGACCTGGTTTAATCCTGGATTAGCCCTGGTTTAGTCCTAGTTTAGACCTGGTTTAGTCCTGGTTTAGACCTGGTTTAGTCCTGGTTAAGTCCTGCTTTAGTCCTGCTTTAGTCCTGGTTTAGTCCTGGTTTAGACCTGGTTTAGACCTGGTTTAGTCCTGGTTTAGACCTGGTTTAGTCCTGGTTTAGTCCTGGTTTAGTCCTTATTTAGTCCTGGTTTAGAGCTGGTTTAGACCTGGTTTAGACCTGGTTTAAAACTAGTTTAGACCTGGTTTGGACCTGGTTTAGTCCTGGATTAGTCCTGGTTTAGTCCTGGTTTAGACCTGGTGGTTTGGACCTGGTTTAGACCTGGTTTAGTCCTGGTTTAGTCCTGGTTTAGTCCTGGTTTAGACCTGGTTTAGTCCTGGATTAGTCCTGGTTTAGTCCTAGTTTAGACCTGGTTGGTCCTGGTTTAGACCTGGTTTAGTCCTGGTTTAGTCCTGGTTTAGTCCTGGTTTAGTCCTGGTTTAGTCCTAATTTAGTCCTGCTTTAGTCCTGGTTTAGTCCTAGTTTAGACCTGGTTGGTCCTGGTTTAGACCTGGTTTAGTCCTGGTTTAGTCCTGGTTTGGACCTGGTTTAGTCCTGGTTTAGTCCTGCTTTAGTCCTGCTTTAGTCCTGGTTTAGTCCTGGTTTAGACCTAGTTTAGACCTGGTTTAGTCCTGGTTTAGACCTGGTTTAGTCCTGCTTTAGTCCTGGTTTAGTCCTGGTTTAGACCTGGTTTAGACCTGGTTTAGTCCTGGTTTAGACCTGGTTTAGTCCTGGTTTAGTCCTGGTTTAGTCCTTATTTAGTCCTGGTTTAGAGCTGGTTTAGACCTGGTTTAGACCTGGTTTAAAACTAGTTTAGACCTGGTTTGGACCTGGTTTAGTCCTGGATTAGTCCTGGTTTAGTCCTGGTTTAGACCTGGTTTAGTCCTGGTTTAGTCCTAGTTTAGACCTGGTTTAGTCCTGGTTTAGTCCTGGTTTAGACCTGGTTTAGTCCTGGTTTAGTCCTGGTTTAGTCCTTATTTAGTCCTGGTTTGGACCTGGTTTAGACCTGGTTTAGTCCTGGTTTAGTCCTGGTTTAGTCCTGGTTTAGACCTGGTTTAGTCCTGGATTAGTCCTGGTTTAGTCCTAGTTTAGACCTGGTTGGTCCTGGTTTAGTCCTAGTTTAGACCTGGTTTAGTCCTGGTTTGGACCTGGTTTAGTCCTGCTTTAGTCCTGCTTTAGTCCTGCTTTAGTCCTGGTTTAGTCCTGGTTTAGACCTGGTTTAGACCTGGTTTAGACCTGGTTTAGTCCTGGTTTAGTCCTGGTTTAGTCCTAATTTAGTCCTGCTTTAGTCCTGGTTTAGACCTGGTTTAGTCCTGGTTTAGTCCTGGTTTAGTCCTGCTTTAGTCCTGGTTTAGACCTGGTTTAGACCTGGTTTAGACCTGGTTTAGTCCTGGTTTAGTCCTGGTTTAGTCCTGGTTTAGACCTGGTGGTTTAGACCTGGTTTGGTCCTAGTTTAGACCTGGTTTAGTCCTGGTTTAGTCCTGGTTTAGACCTGGTTTAGTCCTGGTTTGGACCTGGTTTAGTCCTGGTTTAGTCCTGGTTTAGTCCTAGTTTAGACCTCTTTTAGTCCTGGTTTAGTCCTGGTTTAGACCTGGTTTAGTCCTGGTTTAGTCCTGGTTTAGTCCTGGTTTGGGCCTGGTTTAGACCTGGTTTAGTCCTGGTTTAGTCCTGGTTTAGACCTGGTTTAGTCCTGGTTTAGTCCTGGTTTAGTCCTAATTTAGTCCTGCTTTAGTCCTGGTTTGGACCTGGTTTGGACCTGGTTTAGTCCTGGTGTAGTCCTGGTTTAGACCTGGTTTAGTCCTAATTGAGTCCTGCTTTAGTCCTGGTTTAGACCTGGTTTAGTCCTGGTTTAGTCCTGCTTTAGTCCTGGTTTAGAGCTGGTTTAGACCTGGTTTAGACCTGGTTCAAACCTAGTTTAGACCTGGTTTAGTCCTGGTTTAGTCCTGGTTTAGACCTGGTGGTTTAGACCTGGTTTAGTCCTAGTTTAGACCTGGTTTAGTCCTGGTTTAGTCCTGGTTTAGACCTGGTTTAGTCCTGGTTTAGTCCTGGTTTAGACCTGGTTTAATCCTGGATTAGCCCTGGTTTAGTCCTAGTTTAGACCTGGTTTAGTCCTGGTTTAGACCTGGTTTAGTCCTGGTTAAGTCCTGCTTTAGTCCTGCTTTAGTCCTGGTTTAGTCCTGGTTTAGACCTGGTTTAGACCTGGTTTAGTCCTGGTTTAGACCTGGTTTAGTCCTGGTTTAGTCCTGGTTTAGTCCTTATTTAGTCCTGGTTTAGAGCTGGTTTAGACCTGGTTTGGACCTGGTTTAGTCCTGGATTAGTCCTGGTTTAGTCCTGGTTTAGACCTGGTGGTTTGGACCTGGTTTAGACCTGGTTTAGTTCTGGTTTAGTCCTGGTTTAGTCCTGGTTTAGACCTGGTTTAGTCCTGGATTAGTCCTGGTTTAGTCCTAGTTTAGACCTGGTTGGTCCTGGTTTAGACCTGGTTTAGTCCTGGTTTAGTCCTGGTTTAGTCCTGGTTTAGTCCTGGTTTAGTCCTAATTTAGTCCTGCTTTAGTCCTGGTTTAGTCCTAGTTTAGACCTGGTTGGTCCTGGTTTAGACCTGGTTTAGTCCTGGTTTAGTCCTGGTTTGGACCTGGTTTAGTCCTGGTTTAGTCCTGCTTTAGTCCTGCTTTAGTCCTGGTTTAGTCCTGGTTTAGACCTAGTTTAGACCTGGTTTAGTCCTGGTTTAGACCTGGTTTAGTCCTGCTTTAGTCCTGGTTTAGTCCTGGTTTAGACCTGGTTTAGACCTGGTTTAGTCCTGGTTTAGACCTGGTTTAGTCCTGGTTTAGTCCTGGTTTAGTCCTTATTTAGTCCTGGTTTAGAGCTGGTTTAGACCTGGTTTAGACCTGGTTTAAAACTAGTTTAGACCTGGTTTGGACCTGGTTTAGTCCTGGATTAGTCCTGGTTTAGTCCTGGTTTAGACCTGGTGGTTTAGACCTGGTTTAGTCCTAGTTTAGACCTGGTTTAGTCCTGGTTTAGTCCTGGTTTAGACCTGGTTTAGTCCTGGTTTAGTCCTGGTTTAGTCCTTATTTAGTCCTGGTTTGGACCTGGTTTAGACCTGGTTTAGTCCTGGTTTAGTCCTGGTTTAGTCCTGGTTTAGACCTGGTTTAGTCCTGGATTAGTCCTGGTTTAGTCCTAGTTTAGACCTGGTTGGTCCTGGTTTAGTCCTAGTTTAGACCTGGTTTAGTCCTGGTTTGGACCTGGTTTAGTCCTGGTTTAGTCCTGCTTTAGTCCTGCTTTAGTCCTGCTTTAGTCCTGGTTTAGTCCTGGTTTAGACCTGGTTTAGACCTGGTTTAGTCCTGGTTTAGACCTGGTTTAGTCCTGGTTTAGTCCTGGTTTAGTCCTAATTTAGTCCTGCTTTAGTCCTGGTTTAGACCTGGTTTAGTCCTGGTTTAGTCCTGGTTTAGTCCTGCTTTAGTCCTGGTTTAGACCTGGTTTAGACCTGGTTTAGACCTGGTTTAGTCCTGGTTTAGTCCTGGTTTAGTCCTGGTTTAGACCTGGTGGTTTAGACCTGGTTTGGTCCTAGTTTAGACCTGGTTTAGTCCTGGTTTAGTCCTGGTTTAGACCTGGTTTAGTCCTGGTTTGGACCTGGTTTAGTCCTGGTTTATTCCTGGTTTAGTCCTAGTTTAGACCTCTTTTAGTCCTGGTTTAGTCCTGGTTTAGACCTGGTTTAGTCCTGGTTTAGTCCTGGTTTAGTCCTGGTTTGGGCCTGGTTTAGACCTGGTTTAGTCCTGGTTTAGTCCTGGTGGTTTAGACCTGGTTTAGTCCTAGTTTAGACCTGGTTTAGTCCTGGTTTAGTCCTGGTTGAGACCTGGTTTAGTCCTGGTTTAGTCCTGGTTTAGACCTGGTTTAGTCATGGTTTAGTCCTGGTTTAGTCCTGGTTTAGTCCTGGTTTAGACCTGGTTTAGTCCTGGTTTAGTCCTGGTTTAGTTCTGGTTTAGACCTGCTTTAGTCCTGGTTTAGTCCTGGTTTAGTCCTGGTTTACTCCTGGTTTAGTCCTGCTTTAGTCCTGGTTTAGACCTGGTTTAGACCTGGTTCAAACCTAGTTTAGACCTGGTTTAGTCCTGGTTTAGTCCTGGTTTAGTCCTGGTTTAGACCTGGTGGTTTAGACCTGGTTAAGTCCTAGTTTAGACCTGGTTTAGTCCTGGTTTAGTCCTGGTTTAGACCTGGTTTAGTCCTGGTTTAGACCTGGTTTATTCCTGGTTTAGTCCTGGTTTAGTCCTGGTTTAGTCCTGGTTTGGAACTGGTTTAGTCCTGGTTTAGTCCTGGTTTAGACCTGGTTAAGTCCTAGTTTAGACCTGGTTTAGACCTGGTTTAGTCCTGGTTTAGTCCTGGTTAAGTCCTGGTTTAGACCTGGTGGTTTAGACCTGGTTAAGTCCTAGTTTAGACCTGGTTTAGTCCTGGTTTAGTCCTGGTTTAGACCTGGTTTAGTCCTGGTTTAGACCTGGTTTAGTCCTGGTTTAGTCCTGGTTTAGTCTTGCTTTAGTCCTGGTTTAGACCTGGTTTAGTCCTGGTTTAGAGGTGGTTTAGACCTGGTTTAGTCCTGGTTTAGTCCTGGTTTAGACCTGGTTTAGTCCTGGTTTAGAGGTGGTTTAGACCTGGTTTAGTCCTGGTTTAGTCCTGGTTTAGTCCTGGTTTGGACCTGGTTTAGACCTGGTTTAGTCCTAGTTTAGAGGTGGTTTAGACCTGGTTTAGTCCTAGTTTAGACCTGGTTTAGTCCTGGTTTAGTCCTGGTTTGGACCTGGTTTAGACCTGGTTTAGTCCTAGTTTAGACCTGGTTTAGACCTGGTTTAGTCCTGGTTTAGTCCTGGTTTAGACCTGGTTTAGTCCTGGTTTAGTCCTGCTTTAGTCCTGGTTTAGACCTGGTTTAGACCTGGTTAAGTCCTAGTTTAGACCTGGTTTAGACCTGGTTTAGTCCTGGTTTAGTCCTGGTTAAGTCTTGGTTTAGACCTGGTGGTTTAGACCTGGTTAAGTCCTGGTTTAGTCCTGGTTTAGACCTGGTTTAGTCCTGGTTTAGTCCTGGTTTAGTCTTGCTTTAGTCCTGGTTTAGACCTGGTTCAAACCTGGTTTAGTCCTGGTTTAGTCCTGGTTTAGTCTTGCTTTAGTCCTGGTTTAGACCTGGTTTAGACCTGGTTTAGTCCTGGTTTAGTCCTGGTTTAGACCTGGTTTAGTCCTGGTTTAGACCTGGTTTAGTCCTGGTTTAGTCCTGGTTTAGTCTTGCTTTAGTCCTGGTTTAGACCTGGTTCAAACCTAGTTTAGATCTGGTTTAGACCTGGTTTAGTCCTGGTTTAGTCCTGGTTTAGACCTGGTTTAGTCCTGGTTTAGAGGTGGTTTAGACCTGGTTTAGTCCTGGTTTAGTCCTGGTTTGGACCTGGTTTAGTCCTGGTTTAGTCCTAGTTTAGACCTGGTTTAGTCCTGGTTTAGTCCTGGTTTGGACCTGGTTTAGTCCTGGTTTAGTCCTGGTTTAGACCTAGGTTAGTCCTGGTTTAGACCTGGTTTAGTCCTGGTTTAGTCCTGCTTTAGTCCTGGTTTAGTCCTGGTTTAGTCCTGGTTTAGACCTGGTTTAGACCTGGTTTAGTCCTGGTTTAGTCCTGGTTTAGACCTGGTTTAGTCCTGGTTTAGTCCTGGTTCAGACCTGGTTTAGACCTGGTTTAGACCTGGTTTAGTCCTGGTTTAGTCCTGGTTTAGTCCTGGTTTAGACCTGGTTTAGTCCTGGTTTAGTCCTGGTTTAGTCTTGCTTTAGTCCTGGTTTAGTCCTGGTTTAGACCTGGTTCAAAACTAGTTTAGACCTGATTTAGACCTGGTTTAGTCCTGGTTTAGTCCTGGTTTAGTCCTGGTTTAGACCTGGTTTAGACCTGGTTTAGACCTGGTTTAGTCCTGGTTTAGTCCTGGTTTAGTCCTGGTTTAGACCTGGTTTAGTCCTGGTTTAGTCCTGGTTTAGACCTGGTTTAGTCCTGGTTTAGTCCTGGTTTAGTCTTGCTTTAGACCTGGTTTAGAACTGTTTTAGACCTGGTTTAAAACTGGTTTAGTCCTGGTTTAGTCCTGGTTTAGACCTGGTTTAGACCTGGTTTAGTCCTGGTTTAGTCCTGGTTTAGTCCTGGTTTAGACTTGGTTTAGTCCTGGTTTAGTCCTGGTTTAGTCCTGGTTTAGACTTGGTTTAGTCCTGGTTTAGTCCTGGTTTAGTCCTGGTTTAGTCCTGGTTTAGTCCTGGTTTAGACTTGGTTTAGTCCTGGTTTAGTCCTGGTTTAGACCTGGTTTAGTCCTGGTTTAGACTTGGTTTAGTCCTGGTTTAGTCCTGGTTTAGTCCTTGTTTAGTCCTGGTTTAGTCCTGGTTTAGTCCTTGTTTAGTCCTGGTTTAGTCTTGGTTTAGACCTGGTTTAGTCCTGGTTTAGACTTGGTTTAGTCCTGGTTTAGTCCTGGTTTAGTCCTGGTTTAGTCCTGGTTTAGACTTGGTTTAGACCTGGTTTAGTCCTGGTTTAGACCTGGTTTAGTCCTGGTTTAGACTTGGTTTAGTCCTGGTTTAGTCCTGGTTTAGTCCTGGTTTAGTCCTGGTTTAGACTTGGTTTAGTCCTGGTTTAGTCCTGGTTTAGTCCTGGTTTAGTCCTGGTTTAGACTTGGTTTAGTCCTGGTTTAGTCCTGGTTTAGACTTGGTTTAGTCCTGGTTTAGTCCTGGTTTAGTCCTGGTTTAGTCCTGGTTTAGACTTGGTTTAGTCCTGGTTTAGTCCTGGTTTAGTCCTGGTTTAGTCCTAGTTTAGACCTGGTTTAGTCCTGGTTTAGACTTGGTTTAGTCCTGGTTTAGTCCTGGTTTAGTCCTTGTTTAGTCCTGGTTTAGTCCTGGTTTAGTCCTTGTTTAGTCCTGGTTTAGTCCTGGTTTAGACCTGGTTTAGTCCTGGTTTAGACTTGGTTTAGTCCGTGTTTAGTCCTGGTTTAGTCCTGGTTTAGTCCTGGTTTAGACTTGGTTTAGACCTGGTTTAGACTTGGTTTAGTCCTGGTTTAGTCCTGGTTTAGACTTGGTTCAGACCTGGTTTAGTCCTGGTTTAGACTTGGTTTAGTCCTGGTTTAGTCCTGGTTTAGTCCTGGTTTAGTCCTGGTTTAGACTTGGTTTAGTCCTGGTTTAGTCCTGGTTTAGTCCTGGTTTAGTCCTGGTTTAGACTTGGTTTAGTCCTGGTTTAATCCTGGTTTAGTCCTGGTTTAGACTTGGTTTAGTCCTGGTTTAGTCCTGGTTTAGACTTGGTTTAGTCCTGGTTTAGTCCTGGTTTAGTCCTGGTTTAGTCCTGGTTTAGACTTGGTTTAGTCCTGGTTTAGTCCTGGTTTAGAATTGGTTTAGTCCTGGTTTAGTCCTTGTTTAGTCCTGGTTTAGACTTGGTTTAGTCATGGTTTAGTCCTGGTTTAGTCCTGGTTTAGTCCTGGTTTAGTCCTGGTTTAGTCCTGGTTTAGACTTGGTTTAGTCCTGGTTTAGTCCTGGTTTAGTCCTGGTTTAGTCCTGGTTTAGACTTGGTTTAGTCCTGGTTTAGTCCTGGTTTAGACTTGGTTTAGTCCTGGTTTAGTCCTTGTTGAGTCCTGCTTTAGTCCTGGTTTAGAGCTGGTTTAGACCTGGTTTAGACCTGGTTTAGTCCTGCTTTAGTCCTGGTTTAGAGCTGGTTTAGACCTGGTTTAGACCTGGTTCAAACCTAGTTTAGACCTGGTTTAGTCCTGGTTTAGTCCTGGTTTAGACCTGGTGGTTTAGACCTGGTTTAGTCCTAGTTTAGACCTGGTTTAGTCCTGGTTTAGTCCTGGTTTAGACCTGGTTTAGTCATGGTTTAGTCCTGGTTTAGACCTGGTTTAATCCTGGATTAGCCCTGGTTTAGTCCTAGTTTAGACCTGGTTTAGTCCTGGTTTAGTCCTGGTTTAGTCCTGGTTTAGTCCTGGTTAAGTCCTGCTTTAGTCCTGCTTTAGTCCTGGTTTAGTCCTGGTTTAGACCTGGTTTAGACCTGGTTTAGTCCTGGTTTAGACCTGGTTTAGTCCTGGTTTAGTCCTGGTTTAGTCCTTATTTAGTCCTGGTTTAGAGCTGGTTTAGACCTGGTTTAGACCTGGTTTAGTCCTGGATTAGTCCTGGTTTAGTCCTGGTTTAGACCTGGTGGTTTAGACCTGGTTTAGTCCTGGTTTAGTCCTGGTTTAGTCCTTATTTAGTCCTGGTTTAGAGCTGGTTTAGACCTGGTTTAGACCTGGTTTAGTCCTGGTTTAGTCCTGGTTTAGTCCTGGTTTAGTCCTGGTTTAGACCTGGTTTAGTCCTGGATTAGTCCTGGTTTAGTCCTAGTTTAGACCTGGTTGGTCCTGGTTTAGACCTGGTTTAGTCCTGGTTTAGTCCTGGTTTAGTCCTGGTTTAGTCCTAATTTAGTCCTGCTTTAGTCCTGGTTTAGTCCTAGTTTAGACCTGGTTTAGTCCTGGTTTGGACCTGGTTTAGTCCTGCTTTAGTCCTGCTTTAGTCCTGCTTTAGTCCTGGTTTAGTCCTGGTTTAGACCTAGTTTAGACCTGGTTTAGTCCTGGTTTAGACCTGGTTTAGTCCTGGTTTAGTCCTAACTTATTCCTGCTTTAGTCCTGGTTTAGACCTGGTTTAGTCCTGGTTTAGTCCTGGTTTAGTCCTGGTTTAGTCCTGGTTTAGACCTGGTGGTTTAGACCTGGTTTGGTCCTAGTTTAGACCTGGTTTAGTCCTGGTTTAGTCCTGGTTTAGACCTGGTTTAGTCCTGGTTTGGACCTGGTTTAGTCCTGGTTTAGTCCTGGTTTAGTCCTAGTTTAGACCTCTTTTAGTCCTGGTTTAGTCCTGGTTTAGACCTGGTTTAGTCCTGGTTTAGTCCTGGTTTAGTCCTGGTTTGGGCCTGGTTTAGACCTGGTTTAGTCCTGGTTTAGTCCTGGTGGTTTAGACCTGGTTTAGTCCTAGTTTAGACCTGGTTTAGTCCTGGTTTAGTCCTGGTTGAGACCTGGTTTAGTCCTTGTTTAGTCCTGGTTTAGACCTGGTTTAGTCCTGGTTTAGTCCTGGTTTAGTCCTGGTTTAGTCCTGGTTTAGACCTGGTTTAGTCCTGGTTTAGTCCTGGTTTAGTTCTGGTTTAGACCTGCTTTAGTCCTGGTTTAGTCCTGGTTTAGTCCTGGTTTACTCCTGGTTTAGTCCTGCTTTAGTCCTGGTTTAGACCTGGTTTAGACCTGGTTCAAACCTAGTTTAGACCTGGTTTAGTCCTGGTTTAGTCCTGGTTTAGTCCTGGTTTAGACCTGGTGGTTTAGACCTGGTTAAGTCCTAGTTTAGACCTGGTTTAGTCCTGGTTTAGTCCTGGTTTAGACCTGGTTTAGTCCTGGTTTAGACCTGGTTTATTCCTGGTTTAGTCCTGGTTTAGACCTGGTTTAGTCCTGGTTTAGTCCTGGTTTGGACCTGGTTTAGTCCTGGTTTAGTCCTGGTTTAGTCCTGCTTTAGTCCTGGTTTAGACCTGGTTTAGTCCTGGTTTAGTCCTGGTTAAGTCCTGGTTTAGACCTGGTGGTTTAGACCTGGTTAAGTCCTAGTTTAGTCCTGGTTTAGTCCTGGTTTAGTCCTGGGTTAGACTTGGTTTAGACCTGGTTTAGACTTGGTTTAGTCCTGGTTTAGTCCTGGTTTAGACTTGGTTTAGACCTGGTTTAGTCCTGGTTTAGACTTGGTTTAGTCCTGGTTTAGTCCTGGTTTAGTCCTGGTTTAGACTTGGTTTAGTCCTGGTTTAGTCCTGGTTTAGTCCTGGTTTAGTCCTGGTTTAGACTTGGTTTAGTCCTGGTTTAATCCTGGTTTAGTCCTGGTTTAGTCCTGGTTTAGACTTGGTTTAGTCCTGGTTTAGTCCTGGTTTAGACTTGGTTTAGTCCTGGTTTAGTCCTGGTTTAGTCCTGGTTTAGTCCTGGTTTAGACTTGGTTTAGTCCTGGTTTAGTCCTGGTTTAGACTTGGTTTAGTCCTGGTTTAGTCCTTGTTTAGTCCTGGTTTAGACTTGGTTTAGTCCTGGTTTAGTCCTGGTTTAGTCCTGGTTTAGTCCTGGTTTAGTCCTGGTTTAGACTTTGTTTAGTCCTCGTTTAGTCCTGGTTTAGTCCTGGTTTAGTCCTGGTTTAGACTTGGTTTAGTCCTGGTTTAGACCTGGTTTAGTCCTAATTGAGTCCTGCTTTAGTCCTGGTTTAGACCTGGTTTAGTCCTGGTTTAGTCCTGGTTTAGTCCTGCTTTAGTCCTGGTTTAGACCTGGTGGTTTAGACCTGGTTTAGTCCTAGTTTAGACCTGGTTTAGTCCTTGTTTAGTCCTAGTTTAGACCTGGTTTAGACCTGGTTTAGACCTGGTTCAAACCTAGTTTAGACCTGGTTTAGTCCTGGTTTAGTCCTGGTTTAGACCTGGTGGTTTAGACCTGGTTTAGTCCTAGTTTAGACCTGGTTTAGTCCTTGTTTAGTCCTGGTTTAGACTTGGTTTAGTCCTGGTTTAGTCCTGGTTTAGTCCTGGTTTAGTCCTGGTTTAGACTTTGTTTAGTCCTGGTTTAGTCCTGGTTTAGTCCTGGTTTAGTCCTGGTTTAGACTTGGTTTAGTCCTGGTTTAGACCTGGTTTAGTCCTAATTGAGTCCTGCTTTAGTCCTGGTTTAGACCTGGTTTAGTCCTGGTTTAAAACTGGTTTAGTCCTGGTTTAGTCCTGGTTTAGTCCTGGTTTTGTCCTGGTTTATTCCTGGTTTAGTCCTGGTTTAGACCTGGTTTAGACCTGGTTTAGTCCTGGTTTAGTCCTGGTTTAGTCCTGGTTTAGACTTGGTTTAGTCCTGGTTTAGTCCTGGTTTAGTCCTGGTTTAGTCCTGGTTTAGTCCTGGTTTAGACTTGGTTTAGTCCTGGTTTAGTCCTGGTTTAGACCTGGTTTAGTCCTGGTTTAGACTTGGTTTAGTCCTGGTTTAGTCCTGGTTTAGTCCTTGTTTAGTCCTGGTTTAGTCCTGGTTTAGTCCTTGTTTAGTCCTGGTTTAGTCTTGGTTTAGACCTGGTTTAGTCCTGTTTTAGACTTGGTTTAGTCCTGGTTTAGTCCTGGTTTAGTCCTGGTTTAGTCCTGGTTTAGACTTGGTTTAGACCTGGTTTAGTCCTGGTTTAGACCTGGTTTAGTCCTGGTTTAGACTTGGTTTAGTCCTGGTTTAGTCCTGGTTTAGTCCTGGTTTAGACTTGGTTTAGTCCTGGTTTAGTCCTGGTTTAGTCCTGGTTTAGTCCTGGTTTAGACTTGGTTTAGTCCTGGTTTAGTCCTGGTTTAGTCCTGGTTTAGACTTGGTTTAGTCCTGGTTTAGTCCTGCTTTAGTCCTGGTTTAGTCCTGGTTTAGTCCTGGTTTACTCCTGGTTTAGTCCTGCTTTAGTCCTGGTTTAGACCTGGTTTAGACCTGGTTCAAACCTAGTTTAGACCTGGTTTAGTCCTGGTTTAGTCCTGGTTTAGTCCTGGTTTAGACCTGGTGGTTTAGACCTGGTTAAGTCCTAGTTTAGACCTGGTTTAGTCCTGGTTTAGTCCTGGTTTAGACCTGGTTTAGTCCTGGTTTAGACCTGGTTTATTCCTGGTTTAGTCCTGGTTTAGACCTGGTTTAGTCCTGGTTTAGTCCTGGTTTGGACCTGGTTTAGTCCTGGTTTAGTCCTGGTTTAGTCCTGCTTTAGTCCTGGTTTAGACCTGGTTTAGTCCTGGTTTAGTCCTGGTTAAGTCCTGGTTTAGACCTGGTGGTTTAGACCTGGTTAAGTCCTAGTTTAGTCCTGGTTTAGTCCTGGTTTAGTCCTGGGTTAGACTTGGTTTAGACCTGGTTTAGACTTGGTTTAGTCCTGGTTTAGTCCTGGTTTAGACTTGGTTTAGACCTGGTTTAGTCCTGGTTTAGACTTGGTTTAGTCCTGGTTTAGTCCTGGTTTAGTCCTGGTTTAGACTTGGTTTAGTCCTGGTTTAGTCCTGGTTTAGTCCTGGTTTAGACTTGGTTTAGTCCTGGTTTAATCCTGGTTTAGTCCTGGTTTAGACTTGGTTTAGTCCTGGTTTAGTCCTGGTTTAGACTTGGTTTAGTCCTGGTTTAGTCCTGGTTTAGTCCTGGTTTAGTCCTGGTTTAGACTTGGTTTAGTCCTGGTTTAGTCCTGGTTTAGACTTGGTTTAGTCCTGGTTTAGTCCTTGTTTAGTCCTGGTTTAGACTTGGTTTAGTCCTGGTTTAGTCCTGGTTTAGTCCTGGTTTAGTCCTGGTTTAGACTTTGTTTAGTCCTGGTTTAGTCCTGGTTTAGTCCTGGTTTAGACTTGGTTTAGTCCTGGTTTAGACCTGGTTTAGTCCTAATTGAGTCCTGCTTTAGTCCTGGTTTAGACCTGGTTTAGTCCTGGTTTAGTCCTGGTTTAGTCCTGCTTTAGTCCTGGTTTAGAGCTGGTTTAGACCTGGTTTAGACCTGGTTCAAACCTAGTTTAGACCTGGTTTAGTCCTGGTTTAGTCCTGGTTTAGACCTGGTGGTTTAGACCTGGTTTAGTCCTAGTTTAGACCTGGTTTAGTCCTGGTTTAGTCCTGGTTTAGACCTGGTTTAGTCCTGGTTTAGTCCTGGTTTAGACCTGGTTTAATCCTGGATTAGCCCTGGTTTAGTCCTAGTTTAGACCTGGTTTAGTCCTGGTTTAGTCCTGGTTTAGTCCTGGTTTAGTCCTGGTTAAGTCCTGCTTTAGTCCTGCTTTAGTCCTGGTTTAGTCCTGGTTTAGTCCTGGTTTAGACCTGGTTTAGACCTGGTTTAGTCCTGGTTTAGACCTGGTTTAGTCCTGGTTTAGTCCTTATTTAGTCCTGGTTTAGAGCTGGTTTAGACCTGGTTTAGACCTGGTTTAGTCCTGGATTAGTCCTGGTTTAGTCCTGGTTTAGTCCTTATTTAGTCCTGGTTTAGAGCTGGTTTAGACCTGGTTTAGACCTGGTTTAAAACTAGTTTAGACCTGGTTTGGACCTGGTTTAGACCTGGTTTAGTCCTGGTTTAGTCCTGGTTTTGACCTGGTTTAGTCCTGGTTTAGTCCTAGATTAGACCTGGTTGGTCCTGGTTTAGACCTGGTTTAGTCCTGGTTTAGTCCTGGTTTAGTCCTGGTTTAGTCCTAATTTAGTCCTGCTTTAGTCCTGGTTTAGTCCTAGTTTAGACCTGGTTTAGTCCTGGTTTGGACCTGGTTTAGTCCTGGTTTAGTCCTGCTTTAGTCCTGCTTTAGTCCTGCTTTAGTCCTGGTTTAGTCCTGGTTTAGACCTAGTTTAGACCTGGTTTAGTCCTGGTTTAGACCTGGTTTAGTCCTGGTTTAGTCCTGGTTTAGTCCTAATTTAGTCCTGCTTTAGTCCTGGTTTAGACCTGGTTTAGTCCTGGTTTAGTCCTGGTTTAGTCCTGCTTTAGTCCTGGTTTAGACCTGGTTTAGACCTGGTTTAGTCCTGGTTTAGTCCTGGTTTAGTCCTGGTTTAGACCTGGTGGTTTAGACCTGGTTTGGTCCTAGTTTAGACCTGGTTTAGTCCTGGTTTAGTCCTGGTTTAGACCTGGTTTAGTCCTGGTTTGGATCTGGTTTAGTCCTGGTTTAGTCCTGGTTTAGTCCTAGTTTAGACCTCTTTTAGTCCTGGTTTAGTCCTGGTTTAGACCTGGTTTAGTCCTGGTTTAGTCCTGGTTTAGTCCTGGTTTGGGCCTGGTTTAGACCTGGTTTAGTCCTGGTTTAGACCTGGTGGTTTAGACCTGGTTAAGTCCTAGTTTAGACCTGGTTTAGTCCTGGTTTAGTCCTGGTTTAGACCTGGTTTAGTCCTGGTTTAGACCTGGTTTATTCCTGGTTTAGTCCTGGTTTAGACCTGGTTTAGTCCTGGTTTAGTCCTGGTTTGGACCTGGTTTAGTCCTGGTTTAGTCCTGGTTTAGTCCTGCTTTAGTCCTGGTTTAGACCTGGTTTAGACCTGGTTAAGTCCTAGTTTAGACCTGGTTTAGACTTGGTTTAGTCCTGGTTTAGTCCTGGTTTAGACTTGGTTTAGTCCTGGTTTAGTCCTTGTTTAGTCCTGGTTTAGACTTGGTTTAGTCCTGGTTTAGTCCTGGTTTAGTCCTGGTTTAGTCCTGGTTTAGTCCTGGTTTAGACTTTGTTTAGTCCTGGTTTAGTCCTGGTTTAGTCCTGGTTTAGTCCTGGTTTAGACTTGGTTTAGTCCTGGTTTAGACCTGGTTTAGTCCTAATTGAGTCCTGCTTTAGTCCTGGTTTAGACCTGGTTTAGTCCTGGTTTAGTCCTGGTTTAGTCCTGCTTTAGTCCTGGTTTAGAGCTGGTTTAGTCCTGGTTTAGTCCTGCTTTAGTCCTGGTTTAGAGCTGGTTTAGACCTGGTTTAGACCTGGTTCAAACCTAGTTTAGACCTGGTTTAGTCCTGGTTTAGTCCTGGTTTAGACCTGGTGGTTTAGACCTGGTTTAGTCCTAGTTTAGACCTGGTTTAGTCCTGGTTTAGTCCTGGTTTAGACCTGGTTTAGTCCTGGTTTAGTCCTGGTTTAGACCTGGTTTAATCCTGGATTAGCCCTGGTTTAGTCCTAGTTTAGACCTGGTTTAGTCCTGGTTTAGTCCTGGTTTAGTCCTGGTTTAGTCCTGGTTAAGTCCTGCTTTAGTCCTGCTTTAGTCCTGGTTTAGTCCTGGTTTAGTCCTGGTTTAGACCTGGTTTAGACCTGGTTTAGTCCTGGTTTAGACCTGGTTTAGTCCTGGTTTAGTCCTGGTTTAGTCCTTATTTAGTCCTGGTTTAGAGCTGGTTTAGACCTGGTTTAGACCTGGTTTAGTCCTGGATTAGTCCTGGTTTAGTCCTGGTTTAGTCCTTATTTAGTCCTGGTTTAGAGCTGGTTTAGACCTGGTTTAGACCTGGTTTAAAACTAGTTTAGACCTGGTTTGGACCTGGTTTAGACCTGGTTTAGTCCTGGTTTAGTCCTGGTTTTGACCTGGTTTAGTCCTGGTTTAGTCCTAGATTAGACCTGGTTGGTCCTGGTTTAGACCTGGTTTAGTCCTGGTTTAGTCCTGGTTTAGTCCTGGTTTAGTCCTAATTTAGTCCTGCTTTAGTCCTGGTTTAGTCCTAGTTTAGACCTGGTTTAGTCCTGGTTTGGACCTGGTTTAGTCCTGGTTTAGTCCTGCTTTAGTCCTGCTTTAGTCCTGCTTTAGTCCTGGTTTAGTCCTGGTTTAGACCTAGTTTAGACCTGGTTTAGTCCTGGTTTAGACCTGGTTTAGTCCTGGTTTAGTCCTGGTTTAGTCCTAATTTAGTCCTGCTTTAGTCCTGGTTTAGACCTGGTTTAGTCCTGGTTTAGTCCTGGTTTAGTCCTGCTTTAGTCCTGGTTTAGACCTGGTTTAGACCTGGTTTAGACCTGGTTTAGTCCTGGTTTAGTCCTGGTTTAGTCCTGGTTTAGACCTGGTGGTTTAGACCTGGTTTGGTCCTAGTTTAGACCTGGTTTAGTCCTGGTTTAGTCCTGGTTTAGACCTGGTTTAGTCCTGGTTTGGATCTGGTTTAGTCCTGGTTTAGTCCTGGTTTAGTCCTAGTTTAGACCTCTTTTAGTCCTGGTTTAGTCCTGGTTTAGACCTGGTTTAGTCCTGGTTTAGTCCTGGTTTAGTCCTGGTTTGGGCCTGGTTTAGACCTGGTTTAGTCCTGGTTTAGACCTGGTGGTTTAGACCTGGTTAAGTCCTAGTTTAGACCTGGTTTAGTCCTGGTTTAGTCCTGGTTTAGACCTGGTTTAGTCCTGGTTTAGACCTGGTTTATTCCTGGTTTAGTCCTGGTTTAGACCTGGTTTAGTCCTGGTTTAGTCCTGGTTTGGACCTGGTTTAGTCCTGGTTTAGTCCTGGTTTAGTCCTGCTTTAGTCCTGGTTTAGACCTGGTTTAGACCTGGTTAAGTCCTAGTTTAGACCTGGTTTAGACCTGGTTTAGTCCTGGTTTAGTCCTGGTTAAGTCCTGGTTTAGACCTGGTGGTTTAGACCTGGTTAAGTCCTAGTTTAGACCTGGTTTAGTCCTGGTTTAGTCCTGGTTTAGACCTGGTTTAGACCTGGTTTAGTCCTGGTTTAGTCCTGGTTTAGTCCTGGTTTAGACCTGGTTTAGTCCTGGTTTAGTCCTGGTTTAGACCTGGTTTAGTCCTGGTTTAGTCCTGGTTTAGTCTTGCTTTAGTCCTGGTTTAGACCTGGTTTAGACCTGGTTCAAACCTAGTTTAGACCTGATTTAGACCTGGTTTAGTCCTGGTTTAGTCCTGCTTTAGTCCTGGTTTAGTCCTGGTTTAGTCCTGGTTTAGACCTGGTTTAGACCTGGTTTAGTCCTGGTTTAGTCCTGGTTTAGTCCTGGTTTAGACCTGGTTTAGTCCTTGTTTAGTCCTGGTTTAGACTTGGTTTAGTCCTGGTTTAGTCCTGGTTTAGTCCTGGTTTAGTCCTGGTTTAGTCCTGGTTTAGACTTTGTTTAGTCCTGGTTTAGTCCTGGTTTAGTCCTGGTTTAGTCCTGGTTTAGACTTGGTTTAGTCCTGGTTTAGACCTGGTTTAGTCCTAATTGAGTCCTGCTTTAGTCCTGGTTTAGACCTGGTTTAGTCCTGGTTTAGTCCTGGTTTAGTCCTGCTTTAGTCCTGGTTTAGAGCTGGTTTAGACCTGGTTTAGACCTGGTTCAAACCTAGTTTAGACCTGGTTTAGTCCTGGTTTAGTCCTGGTTTAGACCTGGTGGTTTAGACCTGGTTTAGTCCTAGTTTAGACCTGGTTTAGTCCTTGTTTAGTCCTGGTTTAGACTTGGTTTAGTCCTGGTTTAGTCCTGGTTTAGTCCTGGTTTAGTCCTGGTTTAGTCCTGGTTTAGACTTTGTTTAGTCCTGGTTTAGTCCTGGTTTAGTCCTGGTTTAGTCCTGGTTTAGACTTGGTTTAGTCCTGGTTTAGACCTGGTTTAGTCCTAATTGAGTCCTGCTTTAGTCCTGGTTTAGACCTGGTTTAGTCCTGGTTTAAAACTGGTTTAGTCCTGGTTTAGTCCTGGTTTAGTCCTGGTTTAGTCCTGGTTTATTCCTGGTTTAGTCCTGGTTTAGACCTGGTTTAGACCTGGTTTAGTCCTGGTTTAGTCCTGGTTTAGTCCTGGTTTAGACTTGGTTTAGTCCTGGTTTAGTCCTGGTTTAGTCCTGGTTTAGTCCTGGTTTAGTCCTGGTTTAGACTTGGTTTAGTCCTGGTTTAGTCCTGGTTTAGACCTGGTTTAGTCCTGGTTTAGACTTGGTTTAGTCCTGGTTTAGTCCTGGTTTAGTCCTTGTTTAGTCCTGGTTTAGTCCTGGTTTAGTCCTTGTTTAGTCCTGGTTTAGTCTTGGTTTAGACCTGGTTTAGTCCTGGTTTAGACTTGGTTTAGTCCTGGTTTAGTCCTGGTTTAGTCCTGGTTTAGACTTGGTTTAGACCTGGTTTAGTCCTGGTTTAGACCTGGTTTAGTCCTGGTTTAGACTTGGTTTAGTCCTGGTTTAGTCCTGGTTTAGTCCTGGTTTAGACTTGGTTTAGTCCTGGTTTAGTCCTGGTTTAGTCCTGGTTTAGTCCTGGTTTAGACTTGGTTTAGTCCTGGTTTAGTCCTGGTTTAGTCCTGGTTTAGACTTGGTTTAGTCCTGGTTTAGTCCTGCTTTAGTCCTGGTTTAGTCCTGGTTTAGTCCTGGTTTACTCCTGGTTTAGTCCTGCTTTAGTCCTGGTTTAGACCTGGTTTAGACCTGGTTCAAACCTAGTTTAGACCTGGTTTAGTCCTGGTTTAGTCCTGGTTTAGTCCTGGTTTAGACCTGGTGGTTTAGACCTGGTTAAGTCCTAGTTTAGACCTGGTTTAGTCCTGGTTTAGTCCTGGTTTAGACCTGGTTTAGTCCTGGTTTAGACCTGGTTTATTCCTGGTTTAGTCCTGGTTTAGACCTGGTTTAGTCCTGGTTTAGTCCTGGTTTGGACCTGGTTTAGTCCTGGTTTAGTCCTGGTTTAGTCCTGCTTTAGTCCTGGTTTAGACCTGGTTTAGTCCTGGTTTAGTCCTGGTTAAGTCCTGGTTTAGACCTGGTGGTTTAGACCTGGTTAAGTCCTAGTTTAGTCCTGGTTTAGTCCTGGTTTAGTCCTGGGTTAGACTTGGTTTAGACCTGGTTTAGACTTGGTTTAGTCCTGGTTTAGTCCTGGTTTAGACTTGGTTTAGACCTGGTTTAGTCTTGGTTTAGACTTGGTTTAGTCCTGGTTTAGTCCTGGTTTAGTCCTGGTTTAGACTTGGTTTAGTCCTGGTTTAGTCCTGGTTTAGTCCTGGTTTAGACTTGGTTTAGTCCTGGTTTAATCCTGGTTTAGTCCTGGTTTAGACTTGGTTTAGTCCTGGTTTAGTCCTGGTTTAGACTTGGTTTAGTCCTGGTTTAGTCCTGGTTTAGTCCTGGTTTAGTCCTGGTTTAGACTTGGTTTAGTCCTGGTTTAGTCCTGGTTTAGACTTGGTTTAGTCCTGGTTTAGTCCTTGTTTAGTCCTGGTTTAGACTTGGTTTAGTCCTGGTTTAGTCCTGGTTTAGTCCTGGTTTAGTCCTGGTTTAGTCCTGGTTTAGACTTTGTTTAGTCCTGGTTTAGTCCTGGTTTAGTCCTGGTTTAGTCCTGGTTTAGTCCTAATTGAGTCCTGCTTTAGTCCTGGTTTAGACCTGGTTTAGTCCTGGTTTAGTCCTGGTTTAGTCCTGCTTTAGTCCTGGTTTAGAGCTGGTTTAGACCTGGTTTAGACCTGGTTCAAACCTAGTTTAGACCTGGTTTAGTCCTGGTTTAGTCCTGGTTTAGACCTGGTTTAGTCCTGGTTTAGTCCTGGTTTAGACCTGGTTTAATCCTGGATTAGCCCTGGTTTAGTCCTAGTTTAGACCTGGTTTAGTCCTGGTTTAGTCCTGGTTTAGTCCTGGTTTAGTCCTGGTTAAGTCCTGCTTTAGTCCTGCTTTAGTCCTGGTTTAGTCCTGGTTTAGACCTGGTTTAGACCTGGTTTAGTCCTGGTTTAGACCTGGTTTAGTCCTGGTTTAGTCCTGGTTTAGTCCTTATTTAGTCCTGGTTTAGAGCTGGTTTAGACCTGGTTTAGACCTGGTTTAGTCCTGGATTAGTCCTGGTTTAGTCCTGGTTTAGACCTGGTGGTTTAGACCTGGTTTAGTCCTGGTTTAGTCCTGGTTTAGTCCTTATTTAGTCCTGGTTTAGAGCTGGTTTAGACCTGGTTTAGACCTGGTTTAAAACTAGTTTAGACCTGGTTTGGACCTGGTTTAGACCTGGTTTAGTCCTGGTTTAGTCCTGGTTTAGACCTGGTTTAGTCCTGGTTTAGTCCTGGTTTAGACCTGGTTTAGTTCTGGTTTAGTCCTGGTTTAGTCCTGGTTTAGTCCTAATTTAGTCCTGCTTTAGTCCTGGTTTAGTCCTAGTTTAGACCTGGTTTAGTCCTGGTTTGGACCTGGTTTAGTCCTGGTTTAGTCCTGCTTTAGTCCTGCTTTAGTCCTGGTTTAGTCCTGGTTTAGACCTAGTTTAGACCTGGTTTAGTCCTGGTTTAGACCTGGTTTAGTCCTGGTTTAGTCCTGGTTTAGTCCTAATTTAGTCCTGCTTTAGTCCTGGTTTAGACCTGGTTTAGTCCTGGTTTAGTCCTGGTTTAGTCCTGCTTTAGTCCTGGTTTAGACCTGGTTTAGACCTGGTTTAGACCTGGTTTAGTCCTGGTTTAGTCCTGGTTTAGTCCTGGTTTAGACCTGGTGGTTTAGACCTGGTTTGGTCCTAGTTTAGACCTGGTTTAGTCCTGGTTTAGTCCTGGTTTAGACCTGGTTTAGTCCTGGTTTGGATCTGGTTTAGTCCTGGTTTAGTCCTGGTTTAGTCCTAGTTTAGACCTCTTTTAGTCCTGGTTTAGTCCTGGTTTAGACCTGGTTTAGTCCTGGTTTAGTCCTGGTTTAGTCCTGGTTTGGGCCTGGTTTAGACCTGGTTTAGTCCTGGTTTAGACCTGGTGGTTTAGACCTGGTTAAGTCCTAGTTTAGACCTGGTTTAGTCCTGGTTTAGTCCTGGTTTAGACCTGGTTTAGTCCTGGTTTAGACCTGGTTTATTCCTGGTTTAGTCCTGGTTTAGACCTGGTTTAGTCCTGGTTTAGTCCTGGTTTGGACCTGGTTTAGTCCTGGTTTAGTCCTGGTTTAGTCCTGCTTTAGTCCTGGTTTAGACCTGGTTTAGACCTGGTTTAGACCTGGTTTAGTCCTGGTTTAGTCCTGGTTAAGTCCTGGTTTAGACCTGGTGGTTTAGACCTGGTTAAGTCCTAGTTTAGACCTGGTTTAGTCCTGGTTTAGTCCTGGTTTAGACCTGGTTTAGACCTGGTTTAGTCCTGGTTTAGTCCTGGTTTAGTCCTGGTTTAGACCTGGTTTAGTCCTGGTTTAGTCCTGGTTTAGACCTGGTTTAGTCCTGGTTTAGTCCTGGTTTAGTCTTGCTTTAGTCCTGGTTTAGACCTGGTTTAGACCTGGTTCAAACCTAGTTTAGACCTGATTTAGACCTGGTTTAGTCCTGGTTTAGTCCTGCTTTAGTCCTGGTTTAGTCCTGGTTTAGTCCTGGTTTAGACCTGGTTTAGACCTGGTTTAGTCCTGGTTTAGTCCTGGTTTAGTCCTGGTTTAGACCTGGTTTAGTCCTTGTTTAGTCCTGGTTTAGACTTGGTTTAGTCCTGGTTTAGTCCTGGTTTAGTCCTGGTTTAGTCCTGGTTTAGTCCTGGTTTAGACTTTGTTTAGTCCTGGTTTAGTCCTGGTTTAGTCCTGGTTTAGTCCTGGTTTAGACTTGGTTTAGTCCTGGTTTAGACCTGGTTTAGTCCTAATTGAGTCCTGCTTTAGTCCTGGTTTAGACCTGGTTTAGTCCTGGTTTAGTCCTGGTTTAGTCCTGCTTTAGTCCTGGTTTAGAGCTGGTTTAGACCTGGTTTAGACCTGGTTCAAACCTAGTTTAGACCTGGTTTAGTCCTGGTTTAGTCCTGGTTTAGACCTGGTGGTTTAGACCTGGTTTAGTCCTAGTTTAGACCTGGTTTAGTCCTTGTTTAGTCCTGGTTTAGACTTGGTTTAGTCCTGGTTTAGTCCTGGTTTAGTCCTGGTTTAGTCCTGGTTTAGTCCTGGTTTAGACTTTGTTTAGTCCTGGTTTAGTCCTGGTTTAGTCCTGGTTTAGTCCTGGTTTAGACTTGGTTTAGTCCTGGTTTAGACCTGGTTTAGTCCTAATTGAGTCCTGCTTTAGTCCTGGTTTAGACCTGGTTTAGTCCTGGTTTAAAACTGGTTTAGTCCTGGTTTAGTCCTGGTTTAGTCCTGGTTTAGTCCTGGTTTATTCCTGGTTTAGTCCTGGTTTAGACCTGGTTTAGACCTGGTTTAGTCCTGGTTTAGTCCTGGTTGAGTCCTGGTTTAGACTTGGTTTAGTCCTGGTTTAGTCCTGGTTTAGTCCTGGTTTAGTCCTGGTTTAGTCCTGGTTTAGACTTGGTTTAGTCCTGGTTTAGTCCTGGTTTAGACCTGGTTTAGTCCTGGTTTAGACTTGGTTTAGTCCTGGTTTAGTCCTGGTTTAGTCCTTGTTTAGTCCTGGTTTAGTCCTGGTTTAGTCCTTGTTTAGTCCTGGTTTAGTCTTGGTTTAGACCTGGTTTAGTCCTGGTTTAGACTTGGTTTAGTCCTGGTTTAGTCCTGGTTTAGTCCTGGTTTAGTCCTGGTTTAGACTTGGTTTAGACCTGGTTTAGTCCTGGTTTAGACCTGGTTTAGTCCTGGTTTAGACTTGGTTTAGTCCTGGTTTAGTCCTGGTTTAGTCCTGGTTTAGACTTGGTTTAGTCCTGGTTTAGTCCTGGTTTAGTCCTGGTTTAGTCCTGGTTTAGACTTGGTTTAGTCCTGGTTTAGTCCTGGTTTAGTCCTGGTTTAGACTTGGTTTAGTCCTGGTTTAGTCCTGCTTTAGTCCTGGTTTAGTCCTGGTTTAGTCCTGGTTTACTCCTGGTTTAGTCCTGCTTTAGTCCTGGTTTAGACCTGGTTTAGACCTGGTTCAAACCTAGTTTAGACCTGGTTTAGTCCTGGTTTAGTCCTGGTTTAGTCCTGGTTTAGACCTGGTGGTTTAGACCTGGTTAAGTCCTAGTTTAGACCTGGTTTAGTCCTGGTTTAGTCCTGGTTTAGACCTGGTTTAGTCCTGGTTTAGACCTGGTTTATTCCTGGTTTAGTCCTGGTTTAGACCTGGTTTAGTCCTGGTTTAGTCCTGGTTTGGACCTGGTTTAGTCCTGGTATAGTCCTGGTTTAGTCCTGCTTTAGTCCTGGTTTAGACCTGGTTTAGTCCTGGTTTAGTCCTGGTTAAGTCCTGGTTTAGACCTGGTGGTTTAGACCTGGTTTAGTCCTGGTTTAGTCCTGGGTTAGACTTGGTTTAGACCTGGTTTAGACTTGGTTTAGTCCTGGTTTAGTCCTGGTTTAGACTTGGTTTAGACCTGGTTTAGTCTTGGTTTAGACTTGGTTTAGTCCTGGTTTAGTCCTGGTTTAGTCCTGGTTTAGACTTGGTTTAGTCCTGGTTTAGTCCTGGTTTAGTCCTGGTTTAGTCCTGGTTTAGACTTGGTTTAGTCCTGGTTTAATCCTGGTTTAGTCCTGGTTTAGTCCTGGTTTAGACTTGGTTTAGTCCTGGTTTAGTCCTGGTTTAGACTTGGTTTAGTCCTGGTTTAGTCCTGGTTTAGTCCTGGTTTAGTCCTGGTTTAGACTTGGTTTAGTCCTGGTTTAGTCCTGGTTTAGACTTGGTTTAGTCCTGGTTTAGTCCTTGTTTAGTCCTGGTTTAGACTTGGTTTAGTCCTGGTTTAGTCCTGGTTTAGTCCTGGTTTAGTCCTGGTTTAGACTTTGTTTAGTCCTGGTTTAGTCCTGGTTTAGTCCTGGTTTAGTCCTGGTTTAGTCCTAATTGAGTCCTGCTTTAGTCCTGGTTTAGACCTGGTTTAGTCCTGGTTTAGTCCTGGTTTAGTCCTGCTTTAGTCCTGGTTTAGTCCTGGTTTAGACCTGGTGGTTTAGACCTGGTTTAGTCCTAGTTTAGACCTGGTTTAGTCCTGGTTTAGTCCTGGTTTAGACCTGGTTTAGTCCTGGTTTAGTCCTGGTTTAGACCTGGTTTAATCCTGGATTAGCCCTGGTTTAGTCCTAGTTTAGACCTGGTTTAGTCCTGGTTTAGTCCTGGTTTAGTCCTGGTTTAGTCCTGGTTAAGTCCTGCTTTAGTCCTGCTTTAGTCCTGGTTTAGTCCTTATTTAGTCCTGGTTTAGAGCTGGTTTAGACCTGGTTTAGACCTGGTTTAGTCCTGGATTAGTCCTGGTTTAGTCCTGGTTTAGACCTGGTGGTTTAGACCTGGTTTAGTCCTGGTTTAGTCCTGGTTTAGTCCTTATTTAGTCCTGGTTTAGAGCTGGTTTAGACCTGGTTTAGACCTGGTTTAAAACTAGTTTAGACCTGGTTTGGACCTGGTTTAGACCTGGTTTAGTCCTGGTTTAGTCCTGGTTTTGACCTGGTTTAGTCCTGGTTTAGTCCTAGATTAGACCTGGTTGGTCCTGGTTTAGACCTGGTTTAGTCCTGGTTTAGTCCTGGTTTAGTCCTGGTTTAGTCCTAATTTAGTCCTGCTTTAGTCCTGGTTTAGTCCTAGTTTAGACCTGGTTTAGTCCTGGTTTGGACCTGGTTTAGTCCTGGTTTAGTCCTGCTTTAGTCCTGCTTTAGTCCTGCTTTAGTCCTGGTTTAGTCCTGGTTTAGACCTAGTTTAGACCTGGTTTAGTCCTGGTTTAGACCTGGTTTAGTCCTGGTTTAGTCCTGGTTTAGTCCTAATTTAGTCCTGCTTTAGTCCTGGTTTAGACCTGGTTTAGTCCTGGTTTAGTCCTGGTTTAGTCCTGCTTTAGTCCTGGTTTAGACCTGGTTTAGACCTGGTTTAGACCTGGTTTAGTCCTGGTTTAGTCCTGGTTTAGTCCTGGTTTAGACCTGGTTTGGTCCTAGTTTAGACCTGGTTTAGTCCTGGTTTAGTCCTGGTTTAGACCTGGTTTAGTCCTGGTTTGGATCTGGTTTAGTCCTGGTTTAGTCCTGGTTTAGTCCTAGTTTAGACCTCTTTTAGTCCTGGTTTAGTCCTGGTTTAGTCCTGGTTTAGTCCTGGTTTGGGCCTGGTTTAGACCTGGTTTAGTCCTGGTTTAGACCTGGTGGTTTAGACCTGGTTAAGTCCTAGTTTAGACCTGGTTTAGTCCTGGTTTAGTCCTGGTTTAGACCTGGTTTAGTCCTGGTTTAGACCTGGTTTATTCCTGGTTTAGTCCTGGTTTAGACCTGGTTTAGTCCTGGTTTAGTCCTGGTTTGGACCTGGTTTAGTCCTGGTTTAGTCCTGGTTTAGTCCTGCTTTAGTCCTGGTTTAGACCTGGTTTAGACCTGGTTAAGTCCTAGTTTAGACCTGGTTTAGACCTGGTTTAGTCCTGGTTTAGTCCTGGTTAAGTCCTGGTTTAGACCTGGTGGTTTAGACCTGGTTAAGTCCTAGTTTAGACCTGGTTTAGTCCTGGTTTAGTCCTGGTTTAGACCTGGTTTAGACCTGGTTTAGTCCTGGTTTAGTCCTGGTTTAGTCCTGGTTTAGACCTGGTTTAGTCCTGGTTTAGTCCTGGTTTAGACCTGGTTTAGTCCTGGTTTAGTCCTGGTTTAGTCTTGCTTTAGTCCTGGTTTAGACCTGGTTTAGACCTGGTTCAAACCTAGTTTAGACCTGATTTAGACCTGGTTTAGTCCTGGTTTAGTCCTGCTTTAGTCCTGGTTTAGTCCTGGTTTAGTCCTGGTTTAGACCTGGTTTAGACCTGGTTTAGTCCTGGTTTAGTCCTGGTTTAGTCCTGGTTTAGACCTGGTTTAGTCCTGGTTTAGTCCTGGTTCAGACCTGGTTTAGACCTGGTTTAGACCTGGTTTAGTCCTGGTTTAGTCCTGGTTTAGTCCTGGTTTAGACCTGGTTTAGTCCTGGTTTAGTCCTGGTTTAGACCTGGTTTAGTCCTGGTTTAGTCCTGGTTTAGTCTTGCTTTAGTCCTGGTTTAGACCTGGTTTAGACCTGGTTCAAACCTAGTTTAGACCTGATTTAGACCTGGTTTAGTCCTGGTTTAGTCCTGGTTTAGTCCTGGTTTAGACCTGGTTTAGACCTGGTTTAGACCTGGTTTAGACCTGGTTTAGTCCTGGTTTAGTCCTGGTTTAGTCCTGGTTTAGACCTGGTTTAGTCCTGGTTTAGTCCTGGTTTAGACCTGGTTTAGTCCTGGTTTAGTCCTGGTTTAGTCTTGCTTTAGACCTGGTTTAGAACTGTTTTAGACCTGGTTTAAAACTGGTTTAGTCCTGGTTTAGTCCTGGTTTAGTCCTGGTTTAGTCCTGGTTTATTCCTGGTTTAGTCCTGGTTTAGACCTGGTTTAGACCTGGTTTAGTCCTGGTTTAGTCCTGGTTTAGTCCTGGTTTAGACTTGGTTTAGTCCTGGTTTAGTCCTGGTTTAGTCCTGGTTTAGTCCTGGTTTAGACTTGGTTTAGTCCTGGTTTAGTCCTGGTTTAGACCTGGTTTAGTCCTGGTTTAGACTTGGTTTAGTCCTGGTTTAGTCCTTGTTTAGTCCTGGTTTAGTCCTGGTTTAGTCCTTGTTTAGTCCTGGTTTAGTCCTGGTTTAGACTTGGTTTAGTCCTGGTTTAGTCCTGGTTTAGTCCTGGTTTAGTCCTGGTTTAGACTTGGTTTAGACCTGGTTTAGTCCTGGTTTAGACCTGGTTTAGTCCTGGTTTAGACTTGGTTTAGTCCTGGTTTAGTCCTGGTTTAGTCCTGGTTTAGACTTGGTTTAGTCCTGGTTTAGTCCTGGTTTAGACTTGGTTTAGTCCTGGTTTAGTCCTGGTTTAGTCCTGGTTTAGTCCTGGTTTAGACTTGGTTTAGTCCTGGTTTAGTCCTGGTTTAGTCCTGGTTTAGTCCTGGTTTAGACCTGGTTTAGTCCTGGTTTAGACTTGGTTTAGTCCTGGTTTAGTCCTGGTTTAGTCCTTGTTTAGTCCTGGTTTAGTCCTGGTTTAGTCCTTGTTTAGTCCTGGTTTAGTCCTGGTTTAGACCTGGTTTAGTCCTGGTTTAGACTTGGTTTAGTCCTGGTTTAGTCCTGGTTTAGTCCTGGTTTAGTCCTGGTTTAGACTTGGTTTAGACCTGGTTTAGACTTGGTTTAGTCCTGGTTTAGTCCTGGTTTAGACTTGGTTTAGACCTGGTTTAGTCCTGGTTTAGACTTGGTTTAGTCCTGGTTTAGTCCTGGTTTAGTCCTGGTTTAGTCCTGGTTTAGACTTGGTTTAGTCCTGGTTTAGTCCTGGTTTAGTCCTGGTTTAGACTTGGTTTAGTCCTGGTTTAATCCTGGTTTAGTCCTGGTTTAGTCCTGGTTTAGACCTGGTTTAGACTTGGTTTAGTCCTGGTTTAGTCCTTGTTTAGTCCTGGTTTAGACTTGGTTTAGTCCTGGTTTAGTCCTGGTTTAGTCCTGGTTTAGTCCTGGTTTACTCCTGGTTTAGACTTGGTTTAGTCCTGGTTTAGTCCTGGTTTAGTCCTGGTTTAGTCCTGGTTTAGACTTGGTTTAGTCCTGGTTTAGACCTGGTTTAGTCCTGGTTTAGTCCTGGTTTAGTCCTGCTTTAGTCCTGGTTTAGAGCTGGTTTAGACCTGGTTTAGACCTGGTTCAAACCTAGTTTAGACCTGGTTTAGTCCTGGTTTAGTCCTGGTTTAGACCTGGTGGTTTAGACCTGGTTTAGTCCTAGTTTAGACCTGGTTTAGTCCTGGTTTAGTCCTGGTTTAGACCTGGTTTAGTCCTGGTTTAGTCCTGGTTTAGACCTGGTTTAATCCTGGATTAGCCCTGGTTTAGTCCTAGTTTAGACCTGGTTTAGTCCTGGTTTAGTCCTGGTTTAGTCCTGGTTTAGTCCTGGTTTAGACCTGGTGGTTTAGACCTGGTTTAGTCCTAGTTTAGACCTG
This sequence comes from Eucyclogobius newberryi, assembly GCF_026437365.1. NCBI lineage: Eukaryota > Metazoa > Chordata > Actinopteri > Gobiiformes > Gobiidae > Eucyclogobius > Eucyclogobius newberryi. The sequence continues at coordinate 6,687 of NW_027315810.1, read as the reverse complement.
GTTTAGTCCTGGTTTAGTCCTGGTTTAGTCCTGGTTTAGTCCTGGTTAAGTCCTGCTTTAGTCCTGCTTTAGTCCTGGTTTAGTCCTGGTTTAGACCTGGTTTATACCTGGTTTAGTCCTGGTTTAGACCTGGTTTAGTCCTGGTTTAGTCCTGGTTTAGTCCTTATTTAGTCCTGGTTTAGAGCTGGTTTAGACCTGGTTTAGACCTGGTTTAGTCCTGGATTAGTCCTGGTTTAGTCCTGGTTTAGACCTGGTGGTTTAGACCTGGTTTAGTCCTGGTTTAGTCCTGGTTTAGTCCTTATTTAGTCCTGGTTTAGAGCTGGTTTAGACCTGGTTTAGACCTGGTTTAGTCCTGGTTTAGTCCTGGTTTAGTCCTGGTTTAGTCCTGGTTTAGTCCTGGTTTAGACCTGGTTTAGTCCTGGATTAGTCCTGGTTTAGTCCTAGTTTAGACCTGGTTGGTCCTGGTTTAGACCTGGTTTAGTCCTGGTTTAGTCCTGGTTTAGTCCTGGTTTAGTCCTAATTTAGTCCTGCTTTAGTCCTGGTTTAGTCCTAGTTTAGACCTGGTTTAGTCCTGGTTTAGTCCTGCTTTAGTCCTGGTTTAGTCCTCGTTTGGACCTAGTTTAGACCTGGTTTAGTCCTGGTTTAGTCCTGGTTTAGTCCTGGTTTAGTCCTGGTTTAGACCTGGTGGTTTAGACCTGGTTTGGTCCTAGTTTAGACCTGGTTTAGTCCTGGTTTAGTCCTGGTTTAGACCTGGTTTAGTCCTGGTTTGGACCTGGTTTAGTCCTGGTTTAGTCCTGGTTTAGTCCTAGTTTAGACCTCTTTTAGTCCTGGTTTAGTCCTGGTTTAGACCTGGTTTAGTCCTGGTTTAGTCCTGGTTTAGTCCTGGTTTGGGCCTGGTTTAGACCTGGTTTAGTCCTGGTTTAGTCCTGGTGGTTTAGACCTGGTTTAGTCCTAGTTTAGACCTGGTTTAGTCCTGGTTTAGTCCTGGTTGAGACCTGGTTTAGTCCTTGTTTAGTCCTGGTTTAGACCTGGTTTAGTCCTGGTTTAGTCCTGGTTTAGTCCTGGTTTAGTCCTGGTTTAGACCTGGTTTAGTCCTGGTTTAGTCCTGGTTTAGTTCTGGTTTAGACCTGCTTTAGTCCTGGTTTAGTCCTGGTTTAGTCCTGGTTTAGACCTGGTGGTTTAGACCTGGTTAAGTCCTAGTTTAGACCTGGTTTAGTCCTGGTTTAGTCCTGGTTTAGACCTGGTTTAGTCCTGGTTTAGACCTGGTTTATTCCTGGTTTAGTCCTGGTTTAGACCTGGTTTAGTCCTGGTTCAGTCCTGCTTTGGACCTGGTTTAGTCCTGGTTTAGTCCTGGTTTAGTCCTGCTTTAGTCCTGGTTTAGACCTGGTTTAGTCCTGGTTTAGTCCTGGTTAAGTCCTGGTTTAGACCTGGTGGTTTAGACCTGGTTAAGTCCTAGTTTAGTCCTGGTTTAGTCCTGGTTTAGTCCTGGGTTAGACTTGGTTTAGACCTGGTTTAGACTTGGTTTAGTCCTGGTTTAGTCCTGGTTTAGACTTGGTTTAGACCTGGTTTAGTCCTGGTTTGGACTTGGTTTAGTCCTGGTTTAGTCCTGGTTTAGTCCTGGTTTAGTCCTGGTTTAGACTTGGTTTAGTCCTGGTTTAGTCCTGGTTTAGTCCTGGTTTAGTCCTGGTTTAGACTTGGTTTAGTCCTGGTTTAATCCTGGTTTAGTCCTGGTTTAGTCCTGGTTTAGACTTGGTTTAGTCCTGGTTTAGTCCTGGTTTAGACTTGGTTTAGTCCTGGTTTAGTCCTGGTTTAGTCCTGGTTTAGTCCTGGTTTAGACTTGGTTTAGTCCTGGTTTAGTCCTGGTTTAGACTTGGTTTAGTCCTGGTTTAGTCCTTGTTTAGTCCTGGTTTAGTCCTGGTTTAGACTTTGTTTAGTCCTGGTTTAGTCCTGGTTTAGTCCTGGTTTAGTCCTGGTTTAGTCCTGGTTTAGACTTGGTTTAGTCCTGGTTTAGACCTGGTTTAGTCCTAATTGAGTCCTGCTTTAGTCCTGGTTTAGACCTGGTTTAGTCCTGGTTTAGTCCTGGTTTAGTCCTGCTTTAGTCCTGGTTTAGAGCTGGTTTAGACCTGGTTTAGACCTGGTTCAAACCTAGTTTAGACCTGGTTTAGTCCTGGTTTAGTCCTGGTTTAGACCTGGTGGTTTAGACCTGGTTTAGTCCTAGTTTAGACCTGGTTTAGTCCTTATTTAGTCCTGGTTTAGACTTGGTTTAGTCCTGGTTTAGTCCTGGTTTAGTCCTGGTTTAGTCCTGGTTTAGTCCTGGTTTAGACTTTGTTTAGTCCTGGTTTAGTCCTGGTTTAGTCCTGGTTTAGTCCTGGTTTAGACTTGGTTTAGTCCTGGTTTAGACCTGGTTTAGTCCTAATTGAGTCCTGCTTTAGTCCTGGTTTAGACCTGGTTTAGTCCTGGTTTAAAACTGGTTTAGTCCTGGTTTAGTCCTGGTTTAGTCCTGGTTTAGTCCTGGTTTATTCCTGGTTTAGTCCTGGTTTAGACCTGGTTTAGACCTGGTTTAGTCCTGGTTTAGTCCTGGTTTAGTCCTGGTTTAGACTTGGTTTAGTCCTGGTTTAGTCCTGGTTTAGTCCTGGTTTAGTCCTGGTTTAGTCCTGGTTTAGACTTGGTTTAGTCCTGGTTTAGTCCTGGTTTAGACCTGGTTTAGTCCTGGTTTAGACTTGGTTTAGTCCTGGTTTAGTCCTGGTTTAGTCCTTGTTTAGTCCTGGTTTAGTCCTGGTTTAGTCCTTGTTTAGTCCTGGTTTAGTCTTGGTTTAGACCTGGTTTAGTCCTGGTTTAGACTTGGTTTAGTCCTGGTTTAGTCCTGGTTTAGTCCTGGTTTAGTCCTGGTTTAGACTTGGTTTAGACCTGGTTTAGTCCTGGTTTAGACCTGGTTTAGTCCTGGTTTAGACTTGGTTTAGTCCTGGTTTAGTCCTGGTTTAGTCCTGGTTTAGACTTGGTTTAGTCCTGGTTTAGTCCTGGTTTAGTCCTGGTTTAGTCCTGGTTTAGACTTGGTTTAGTCCTGGTTTAGTCCTGGTTTAGTCCTGGTTTAGACTTGGTTTAGTCCTGGTTTAGTCCTGCTTTAGTCCTGGTTTAGTCCTGGTTTAGTCCTGGTTTACTCCTGGTTTAGTCCTGCTTTAGTCCTGGTTTAGACCTGGTTTAGACCTGGTTCAAACCTAGTTTAGACCTGGTTTAGTCCTGGTTTAGTCCTGGTTTAGTCCTGGTTTAGACCTGGTGGTTTAGACCTGGTTAAGTCCTAGTTTAGACCTGGTTTAGTCCTGGTTTAGTCCTGGTTTAGACCTGGTTTAGTCCTGGTTTAGACCTGGTTTATTCCTGGTTTAGTCCTGGTTTAGACCTGGTTTAGTCCTGGTTTAGTCCTGGTTTGGACCTGGTTTAGTCCTGGTTTAGTCCTGGTTTAGTCCTGCTTTAGTCCTGGTTTAGACCTGGTTTAGTCCTGGTTTAGTCCTGGTTAAGTCCTGGTTTAGACCTGGTTTAGTCCTGGTTTAGTCCTGGTTTAGACTTGGTTTAGTCCTGGTTTAGTCCTGGTTTAGTCCTGGGTTAGACTTGGTTTAGACCTGGTTTAGACTTGGTTTAGTCCTGGTTTAGTCCTGGTTTAGACTTGGTTTAGACCTGGTTTAGTCCTGGTTTAGACTTGGTTTAGTCCTGGTTTAGTCCTGGTTTAGTCCTGGTTTAGTCCTGGTTTAGTCCTGGTTTAGACTTGGTTTAGTCCTGGTTTAGTCCTGGTTTAGTCCTGGTTTAGTCCTGGTTTAGACTTGGTTTAGTCCTGGTTTAGTCCTGGTTTAGACTTGGTTTAGTCCTGGTTTAGTCCTGGTTTAGTCCTGGTTTAGTCCTGGTTTAGACTTGGTTTAGTCCTGGTTTAGTCCTGGTTTAGACTTGGTTTAGTCCTGGTTTAGTCCTTGTTTAGACTTGGTTTAGTCCTGGTTTAGTCCTTGTTTAGTCCTGGTTTAGACTTGGTTTAGTCCTGGTTTAGTCCTGGTTTAGTCCTGGTTTAGTCCTGGTTTAGACTTTGTTTAGTCCTGGTTTAGTCCTGGTTTAGTCCTGGTTTAGTCCTGGTTTAGACTTGGTTTAGTCCTGGTTTAGACCTGGTTTAGTCCTAATTGAGTCCTGCTTTAGTCCTGGTTTAGACCTGGTTTAGTCCTGGTTTAGTCCTGGTTTAGTCCTGCTTTAGTCCTGGTTTAGAGCTGGTTTAGACCTGGTTTAGACCTGGTTCAAACCTAGTTTAGACCTGGTTTAGTCCTGGTTTAGTCCTGGTTTAGACCTGGTGGTTTAGACCTGGTTTAGTCCTAGTTTAGACCTGGTTTAGTCCTGGTTTAGTCCTGGTTTAGACCTGGTTTAGTCCTGGTTTAGTCCTGGTTTAGACCTGGTTTAATCCTGGATTAGCCCTGGTTTAGTCCTAGTTTAGACCTGGTTTAGTCCTGGTTTAGTCCTGGTTTAGTCCTGGTTTAGTCCTGGTTAAGTCCTGCTTTAGTCCTGCTTTAGTCCTGGTTTAGTCCTGGTTTAGACCTGGTTTAGACCTGGTTTAGTCCTGGTTTAGACCTGGTTTAGTCCTGGTTTAGTCCTGGTTTAGTCCTTATTTAGTCCTGGTTTAGAGCTGGTTTAGACCTGGTTTAGACCTGGTTTAGTCCTGGATTAGTCCTGGTTTAGTCCTGGTTTAGACCTGGTGGTTTAGACCTGGTTTAGTCCTGGTTTAGTCCTGGTTTAGTCCTTATTTAGTCCTGGTTTAGAGCTGGTTTAGACCTGGTTTAGACCTGGTTTAAAACTAGTTTAGACCTGGTTTGGACCTGGTTTAGACCTGGTTTAGTCCTGGTTTAGTCCTGGTTTTGACCTGGTTTAGTCCTGGTTTAGTCCTAGATTAGACCTGGTTGGTCCTGGTTTAGACCTGGTTTAGTCCTGGTTTAGTCCTGGTTTAGTCCTGGTTTAGTCCTAATTTAGTCCTGCTTTAGTCCTGGTTTAGTCCTAGTTTAGACCTGGTTTAGTCCTGGTTTGGACCTGGTTTAGTCCTGGTTTAGTCCTGCTTTAGTCCTGCTTTAGTCCTGCTTTAGTCCTGGTTTAGTCCTGGTTTAGACCTAGTTTAGACCTGGTTTAGTCCTGGTTTAGACCTGGTTTAGTCCTGGTTTAGTCCTGGTTTAGTCCTAATTTAGTCCTGCTTTAGTCCTGGTTTAGACCTGGTTTAGTCCTGGTTTAGTCCTGGTTTAGTCCTGCTTTAGTCCTGGTTTAGACCTGGTTTAGACCTGGTTTAGACCTGGTTTAGTCCTGGTTTAGTCCTGGTTTAGTCCTGGTTTAGACCTGGTGGTTTAGACCTGGTTTGGTCCTAGTTTAGACCTGGTTTAGTCCTGGTTTAGTCCTGGTTTAGACCTGGTTTAGTCCTGGTTTGGATCTGGTTTAGTCCTGGTTTAGTCCTGGTTTAGTCCTAGTTTAGACCTCTTTTAGTCCTGGTTTAGTCCTGGTTTAGACCTGGTTTAGTCCTGGTTTAGTCCTGGTTTAGTCCTGGTTTGGGCCTGGTTTAGACCTGGTTTAGTCCTGGTTTAGACCTGGTGGTTTAGACCTGGTTAAGTCCTAGTTTAGACCTGGTTTAGTCCTGGTTTAGTCCTGGTTTAGACCTGGTTTAGTCCTGGTTTAGACCTGGTTTATTCCTGGTTTAGTCCTGGTTTAGACCTGGTTTAGTCCTGGTTTAGTCCTGGTTTGGACCTGGTTTAGTCCTGGTTTAGTCCTGGTTTAGTCCTGCTTTAGTCCTGGTTTAGACCTGGTTTAGACCTGGTTAAGTCCTAGTTTAGACCTGGTTTAGACCTGGTTTAGTCCTGATTTAGTCCTGGTTAAGTCCTGGTTTAGACCTGGTGGTTTAGACCTGGTTAAGTCCTAGTTTAGACCTGGTTTAGTCCTGGTTTAGTCCTGGTTTAGACCTGGTTTAGACCTGGTTTAGTCCTGGTTTAGTCCTGGTTTAGTCCTGGTTTAGACCTGGTTTAGTCCTGGTTTAGTCCTGGTTTAGACCTGGTTTAGTCCTGGTTTAGTCCTGGTTTAGTCTTGCTTTAGTCCTGGTTTAGACCTGGTTTAGACCTGGTTCAAACCTAGTTTAGACCTGATTTAGACCTGGTTTAGTCCTGGTTTAGTCCTGCTTTAGTCCTGGTTTAGTCCTGGTTTAGTCCTGGTTTAGACCTGGTTTAGACCTGGTTTAGTCCTGGTTTAGTCCTGGTTTAGTCCTGGTTTAGACCTGGTTTAGTCCTGGTTTAGTCCTGGTTCAGACCTGGTTTAGACCTGGTTTAGACCTGGTTTAGTCCTGGTTTAGTCCTGGTTTAGTCCTGGTTTAGACCTGGTTTAGTCCTGGTTTAGTCCTGGTTTAGACCTGGTTTAGTCCTGGTTTAGTCCTGGTTTAGTCTTGCTTTAGTCCTGGTTTAGACCTGGTTTAGACCTGGTTCAAACCTAGTTTAGACCTGATTTAGACCTGGTTTAGTCCTGGTTTAGACCTGGTTTAGACCTGGTTTAGACCTGGTTTAGACCTGGTTTAGTCCTGGTTTAGTCCTGGTTTAGTCCTGGTTTAGACCTGGTTTAGTCCTGGTTTAGTCCTGGTTTAGACCTGGTTTAGTCCTGGTTTAGTCCTGGTTTAGTCTTGCTTTAGACCTGGTTTAGAAC